>NC_056432.1:8368644-8443644 GCF_018296145.1 Oncorhynchus tshawytscha
GGGTGTAATGAACAGAAAGTTGGCTTAGAGTTGTTTAACCCTCTTGGTTCAGAAATATCCCCATTCCCCTGGGGTTGTTTAACCCTCTTGGTTCAGACATCTCTCCATTCCCCTGGGGTTGTTTAACTCTCTTGGTTCAGACATCTCTCCATTCCCCTGGGGTTGTTTAACCCTCTTGGTTCAGACATCTCTCCATTCCCCTGGGGTTGTTTAACTCTCTTGGTTCAGACATCTCTCTATTCCCCTGGGGTTGTTTAACCCTCTTGGTTCAGGCATCTCTCCATCTGGCTCCCCATTGAAACTACCAACTGATGTTTGACTTGGACCCTTTCAACACAGGCCATAAACACCGACCAAAACACACACAGAACACATTGGCAAAGTCGACAGTACAGTACACAGGCACTTTTCACATGCTATAGTCTACAGGAGATAATACAGAGGTTTAAAAAGCCAAATGAATTCTATCCCTAGTGAAGATGCTCTGCTCTGAGAAGACTGCACTGAGCATTAGTCAAGGCCGAAATATTACACGTATGATGCTATGTCACCAAACAAAGGTCAGTGTACTGTATATCTACACCCTGTATGATTGAACCCAAAACAATAGTGTTGTATAGCGACCTGGATCCTTTATTACAAGTGGGAACAAAGCAATCCACATCCCCCTACACAAGAAGAAGAGACTAAACAAGATCGGAAGAACCTGCTTTAAAAAAATAAAAAACACTCTGCCTTAGCAGTGTGTGTGTGTGTGTGTGTGTGTGTGTGTGTGTGTGTGTGTGTGTGTGTGTATATATAAGCGTGTCTGAGTTTTGGATGTGTGTGAGACAATCCAAAACAAATGCTCGTTAGCACCTCCCTAGCCCAAGTAAATATCAGGCAACGCACCTGCATGATAATTAGTCCCGAGTGCATTGGTGGGGAGGCGTGTGACGCATCTGGGCCATGATTGAGAGGTGGGCGCAGGGAAATTGGTCTTTGCGTGTAGAAGCTAATGGGTAGCCTGGAACACTTAATCAGACCAGCATCAAGTAAAACAGAGCTGATGGGGGCTGCCACAGCAAGACAACCAGAGAGAGGTAGCCCTAAATGGGACTGACCCTAACTGGGACTGACCCTACCTGGGACTGACCCTAACTGGGACTGACTCTAAATCGGACTGACCCTACCTGGGACTGACCCTAACTGGGACTGACCCTAACTGGGACTGACTCTAACTGGGACTGACCCTACCTGGGACTGACCCTAACTGGGACTGACCCTACCTGGGACTGACCCTAACTGGGACTGACCCTAACTGGGACTGACCCTAACTGGGCCTGACCCTACCTGGGACTGACCCTACCTGGGACTGACCCTAACTGGGACTGACCCTACCTGGGACCGACCCTAACTGGGACCGACCCTAACTGGGACCGACCCTAGCTGGGACTGACCCTAACTGGGACTGACCCTAACTGGGACTGACCCTAACTGGGACTGACCCTAACTGGGACTGACTCGCCCTGGGACTGACCCTAACTGGGACTGACCCTAACTGGGACTGAACTGGGACCGACCCTAACTGGGACTGACTCTAACTGGGACTGACCCTACCTGGGACTGACCCTACCTGGGACTTACCCTACCATGGACTGACCCTAACTGGGACTGACCCTACCTGGGACCGACCCTAACTGGGACCGACCCTACCTGGGACTGACCCTAGCTGGGACCGACCCTAACTGGGACCGACCCTAACTGGGACCGACCCTAACTGGGACCGACCCTACCTGGGACTGACCCTAACTGGGACTGACCCTAACTGGGACCGACCCTAACTGGAACTGACTCTAACTGGGACTGACCCTACCTGGGACTGACCCTACCTGGGACTGACCATGGACTGACCCTAACTGGGACTGACCCTACCTGGGACTGACCCTAACTGGGACCGACCCTACCTGGGACCGACCCTAGCTGGGACCGACCCTAACTGGGACTGACCCTAACTGGGACCGACCCTAACTGGGACCGACCCTAACTGGGACCGACCCTAACTGGGACTGACCCTACCTGGGACTGACCCTACCTGGGACCGACCCTAACTGGGACCGACCTAACTGGAACTGACCCTAACTGGGACTGACCCTAACTGGGACTGACCCTAAATGGGACTGACCCTAACTGGGACTGACCCTAACTGGGACTGACCCTACCTGGGACCGACCCTAACTGGGACCGACCCTAACTGGGACCGACCCTACCTGGGACCGACCCTAACTGGGACCGACCCTAACTGGGACCGACCCTAACTGGGACCGACTCTAACTGGGACCGACCCTACCTGGGACCTGACCCTAACTGGGACTGACCCTACCTGGGACCGACCCTACCTGGGACCTTACCCTACCTGGGACTGACCCTAACTGGGACTGACCCTAACTGGGACTGACCCTAAATGGGACTGACCCTAACTGGGACCGACCCTAACTGGGACCGACCCTAACTGGGACCGACCCTAACTGGGACCGACCCTACCTGGGACCGACTCTAACTGGGACCGACCCTACCTGGGACCGACCCTACCTGGGACCGACCCTAACTGGGACCGACCCTAACTGGGACCGACCCTAACTGGGACCGACCCTACCTGGGACCGACCCTACCTGGGACCGACCCTAACTGGGACCGACCCTACCTGGGACCGACCCTAACTGGGACCGACCCTAACTGGGACCGACCCTAACTGGGACCGACCCTACCTGGGACCGACCCTAACTGGGACTGACCCTAACTGGGACTGACCCATTACATAAAGACAAGTTTCCATTCTCTGCAAGTCAATACTGGACAAGAATGTAATGCTTCTTAAATTGAGCTGTGAAACAGCCATAACCGTGGAACCAGCTAACTACTAGAACTATCTTGCAGGTCAAAGACACCACACTCCCAATGATGTCCTACTCCCTTTCCTCTCTAGAAACCAATAGAAACCCTGTCAAATGGACCAAAAAACATTCTGTTACATGATAATGTTGTGTGTGTGTGCACATGCCTGCCAACGTATGCGTGTGTGCACATCCGTGTGTGTGTGTGTTAGTGTGCGTGTGTGTGTGTGCCTACGTATGCATGCGTGTGGCACTGCATGCGTGTCTGTGTGTAAGTACATGGAGGACGGGATGGATAGGTGAACTAATTAGACAGGAAACAGAGAGAGAAAGAGACGAGGGCTGTTAGGAAGCTGGAGAGAACATAGGACATAGATACATAGGGGAGGAACGGAAGCTGCACCTGTTAAATCAATGGAATCGTCTCTGGAAACCAGCTCGTCTCATGAAAACAACAAATGCACTCTTTCTCCAGAGACGAGGGAAAAACGAATGACAGATGTGTCTGACTTTTAGACAGCACTAGAAAAGGGAATAAGGCAGGCAATTTAATATGCAGTTGGATCAATGCAATGATTACAGTTATTAATTTGTTTTCTAAAGGATTTCTAATATCATCAAATAGATAGCTTCTCATGTTTGGCAAATTCCTGCTCACTGCTTAAAGAAATATGTAAATGACTGAGGTATTTGAGCTTTTATTTGTTGTGAATTACATTCCGCCCTTAATGTCTTGCACAAGTCCTCATATAAAAGACATCTACACAGTATCACTGGATTGGGTAAATACATGCAGTTGAATTTGTTCAAACATTACTGCATTCGACATCAACATTACTAAAATAAGGGACAATAACAGACGGGAAAATAGTACTGTCACCAAACCCAAAGCCCTTTCTTTCTTCAGCTAAACTAGGTCAAAAGGATACTCTAGACGCCATGAATGAAAAAAAAGAGATTTCTCCCAAAACGTGAAGTAAAAGGAAGGAACCTATTTGGAGTCCACAGACGATGTAATAAAGCACTTCTCCCAAGACTAAACTACAGAAATGAACCTAGTTGGAGCCCGCAGTAGTCAAGGTTACATTTGATTTGCATGATGAGAAGCACAATTAGCAAAGACGAGGCCGAGTGACGTCCACCCCAGAGTCCGGGTCCTCCGAGACGAAGGGACAAGGAAATCTTGAAACACCTGACACTGGATGGGGAACAGCAGGACCCGCTTCCGATTGCAGTGCCAGGAAGCCCAGTCCTCCAGTCCTCCAAGGAGGCTGGATTTGCACAAGAAGCCACATAGAGGACAGCTTAATTACCGTCACTTCCCCAATGGAGAGGTCCCTCGAGGGGGATGGGGCTGGTACTGAGGTACACATACTATACACAACCTGCCAGTGGAACCGACCAGCCGACCAATCACATCCTGGGGCTATTTCGAGAGCCTGTTCCATAAAGCCACGTTTGGCGTATACCTCTAGTTCTTTACATAGAACCTCTACAGGATCGGTGTCCCCCCCGTGGGACGGTTCAGCTAATGTAGGCTAATGTGATTAGCATGAGGTTGTTAGTAACAAGAATATTTCCCAGGACATAGACATATATGATATGGGCAGAAAGCTTACATTCTTGTGATAATTTACAGTAGCTATTACAGTAAAATAATACCATGTTACTGTTTGAGGAGAGTTCACAGTTATGTGCTTGAAAATGTATTAATAAACCAATTAGGCACATTTGGGCAGTCGTGATACAACATTTTGAACAGATATACAATGATTCATTGGATCAGTCTAAAACTTTGCACATACACTGCTGCCATCTAGCGGCCAAAATCTAAATTTTGCCTAGATTCCTAAGTCATATATTCTCTTGCATTTCAAAAATGCTTGTTTTTTTCTGTGTTATCTTTTACCAGATCTAATGTGTTATATTCTCTTACATTAATTTCACATTTCCACAAACTTCAAAGTGTTTGCTTTCTCTCTTTGCACTCCACAAGGAGTTAAGCGAATGCAGCAAGCCAAGGTAAGTTGCTAGCTAGCATTAAACTTATCTTATAAAAAACAATCAATCATAATCAATAGTTAACTACACATGGTTGATGATATTACTAGATATTATCTAGCGTGTCCTGCGTTGCATATAATCTGACTGAGCATACAAGCATACAAGTATCTAAGTATCTGACTGAGCGGTGGTAGGCAGAAGCAGTAAGTAAACATTCATTCAAACAGCACTTTCGTGCGTTTTGCCAGCAGCTATTTGTTGTGCGTCAAGCATTGCGCTGTTTATGACTTCAAGCCTATCAATTCCCGAGATGAGGCTGGTGTAACCGAAGTGAAATGGCTAGCTAGTTAGCGCGCGCTAATAGCGTTTCAAACGTCACTCGCTGCTTCGAGCCCAGGGAGGAGCGAGGAGAGGTACGGAAGCTATACTGTTATACTGGCAATACTAAAGTGCCTATAAAGAACATCCAATAGTCAAAGGTTAATTAAATACAAATGGTATAGAGGGAAATAGTCCTATAATTCCTATAATAACTACAACCTAAAACTTCTTACCTGGGGATATTGAAGACTCATGTTAAAAGGAACCACCAGCTTTCATATGTTCTCATGTTCTGAGCAAGGAACGAAAACGTTAGCTTTCTTACATAGCACATATTGCACTTTTACTTTCTTCTCCAACACTTTGTTTTTGCATTATTTAAACCAAATTGAACATGTTTCATTATTTACTTGAGGCTAAATTCATTTATATTAAGTTAAAATAAGTGTTCATTCAGTATTGTTGTAATAATCGGTATCAGCGTTGAAAAATCATAATCGGTCGACCTCTAATGTGGGGTATGTCATTTTAAGGCGAAAATTGGAAAAAAAAGGGGTCCGATCCTTAAATAAACAATTATACTGTAAGGTGATGGAGTTGGGGCACATGCAGCCACATGGTAAGACGCTGTGACAGTGTGTACAATACAAAGCACTGTAGTTGGGTCATTATTCGCTGTATTGAAGCCACAGCGTAGTCAGCGTGGTACTCGTCCTCCATTGTAAAAAATATTTTGTTATAGAATGTATTATTCATTGATATCTGCATTCATTTTTGACATGTTTATTCTATTACAATGCATACCTTTAAATTACATTATGTGAGAAAAAATACAAATAAAACATCTAAAAACATTTTCCTTACAGTATTAATGATACTGTCCCCACTACAACAACAACATACTTACAGTATTAATGATACTGTCCCCACTACAACAACATACTTACAGTATTAATGATACTGTCCCCACTACAACAACATACTTACAGTATTAATGATACTGTCCCCACTACAACAACAACATACTTACAGTATTAATGATACTGTCCCCACTACAACAACAACATACTTACAGTGACACTCCAATCTCCTTCTAACCTCATTGAACACCTGATTTACTAAATAAAAGGCACATCTTAATAGGTGGTCCAGGTTAGTCATGACATGGTACAAGTGGGAGGGGCCTAATCCTCTTTGGTTCTCCAATGCTCCTCTATTGTTGCTAGAGAAAAGGGGGGCCAATGTTTTCCTCTATTGTTGCTAGAGAAAAGGGGAGGGGCCTAATCCTCTTTGGTTTTCCAATGCTCCTCTATTGTTGCTAGAGCAAAGGGGGGCTAATCCTCTTTGGTTCTCTAATGCTCCTCTATTGTTGCTTAGAGCAAGGGGGAGGGGTCTAATCGTCTTTAGTTCTCCAATGCTCCTCTATTGTTGCTAGAGAAAGGGGGAGGGGCCTAAATCCTCTTAGGTTCTCCAATGCTCCTCTATTGTTGCTAGAGAAAGGGGGAGGGGCCTAAGCCTCTTTGGTTCTCCAATGCTCCTCTATTGTTGCTAGAGCAAGGGGGAGGGGCCTAATCCTCTTTGGTTCTCTAATGCTCCTCTATTGTTGCTAGAGAAAGGGGGGAGGGGCCTAATCCTCTTTGGTTCTCTAATGCTCCTCTATTGTTGCTAGAGCAAGGGGGGAGGCAGATGACATCACAAACCCTCGTCAGACCAACTCTTTGAATGCCCTGCTCCTTCAAGGTTTGCAGTTGTGTCAAAAAAACAACAACACTATTTTGCTCCAAACATATTTTTTTATCGTTCAGTGTGTGTACTTTACTTTTATTATACTTGGGATATCGCTTTTCAACGGGAAACTTTTTTTTTTTTATCCCTGGAGGACGTCTTTAAATCCATGTAATTTTGTCCTTGACATTTTATTGAAATAATTCCATTCATTACGATGGAAGATTGCTCCTACTAGGGAGTGACAAGATGGCCGACCGGTGGTTTCAAAGCCTCTCATTGGCCAATACATAGCATCCGATATCCAGGATTTACATACAGTGCCTTCAGAAAGTATTCACACCCCTTCACTTTTCCACATTTTGAATTTAAAATGGATTACATTTAGATGTTGTGTAACTGGCCTACACACAATACCCCATAATGTCAAAGTGGAATTATGTTAAGAGCATTTTTACAAATGAATTAAAAATGAAATGCCCTGAGTCAATAAGTATTCAACTCCTTTGTAATGGCAAGCCTAAATAAGATCAGGAGTGTTGCTTCAACAAGTCACATAAGTTGCACGGACCTACTCTGTGTGCAGTACTAATGTTTAACATGATTTTTTAATGACTACATCATCTCTGAACCCCACACATCAGCTCTGTAAGGTCCCAAACACAGATTCAACCACAAAGACAAGGGAGGTTTTCCAATTCTTCACAAAGACGGGCACCTATTGGTAGATGGGTAAAAAAATATTGCAGTTACTACAAAACTATTTTTTTAATGCTTTAAAAAAAAATTCACCTTTATTTAACCAGGTAGGCTAGTTGAGAACAAGCGACCTGGCCAAGATAAAGCAAAGCAGTGCGACACAAACAACAACACAGAGTTACACGTGGGATAAACAAACATACAATCAATAATAGAGTAGAAAAAGTCTATATACAGTGTGTGCAAATGAGGTAGTAAATGACAGAGTGAAAAGAAGGAAGCTATTCCAAAACATGCATCCAGTTTGCAATAAGGCACTAAATTAAAACTGGGAAAAAATATGACAAAGAAATAAAGTTGAAACTAAACTGAATACAAACCGATCGCTGCAGCTGTACATAGTCTATCGGTAAATAGCTCACCCATTTTTACCTACCTCATCCCCATACTGTTTTTATTTATTTACTTTTCTGCTCTTTTGCACACCAATTTCTCTACCTGTACATGACCATCTGATCATTTATCACTCCAGTGTTAATTGGCAAAATTGTAATTATTCGCCTACCTCCTCATGCCTTTTGCACACAATGTAGATAGACTCCCCTTTTTTTCTACTGTGTTATTGACTTGTTTATTGTTTACTCCATGTGTAACTCTGTGTTGTTGTCTGTTCACACTGCTATACTTTATCTTGGCCAGGTCGCAGTTGCAAACGATAACTTGTTCTCAACTAGCCTACCTGGTTAAATAAAGGTGAAATAAAGTTAAAAAATAAAAGCGTTTTGTCCTGAATACAAAGCGTTATGTTTGGGGCAAATCCAACACAACACATCCCTGAGTACCACTCTTCATATTTTTAAGCACATGGTGGTGGATGCATCATGTTATACGAGTTGTATCCTAGAGGAAAACCTGGTTCAGTCTGCTGTCCACCAGACACTGGGAGATGAATTCACCTTTCAGCAGGACAATAACCTAAAATACAAGGCCAAATATACACTGGAGTTGCTTACCAAGAAGAAGAAGACATTGAATGTTTCTGAGCCGCCGAGTTACAGTTATGACTTGAAAATGGCTGTCTAGCTATGATCAACAACCAATTTGACAGAGCTTGAAGAATAAAAAATAAATAATGTGCAAATATTGTACAATCCAGGTGTGGAAAGCACTTAGAGACTTGCCCAGAAAGGTGATTCTAACATGTATTGACTCAGGGGTGTGAATACTTATGTAAATGAGATATTTCTGTATTTCATTTTCAATAAATATGCAAACATTTCTAAAAACATGTTTTCACTTTGTCATTATCGGGTATTGTGAATAGTTATGTAAATTCAGGCTGTAAAACAACAAAATGTGGAATAAGTCAAGGGGTGGGAATACTTTCTGAAGGCACTGCACATCATTGTCTGAGACACTTGCTCGCTCTCTCTCTGTCTTTCTCTCTGTCTTTCTCTCTCTCTCTGTCTCTGTCTCTCTCTCTGTTCTCTGTCTTTCTCTCTGTCTTTCTCTCTGTCTCTCTCTGTCTCTCTCTCTGTCTTTCTCTCTGTCTTTCTCTCTGTCCTTCTCTCTGTCCTTCTCTCTGTCTCTCTGTCTTTCTCTCTGTCTTTCTCTCTCTCTCTCTCTCTCTGTCTCTCTCTCTGTCTCTCTCTCTGTCTTTCTCTCTGTCTCTCTCTGTCTCTCTCTCTCTCTCTCTCTCTGTCTTTCTCTCTGTCTCTCTCTCTGTCTTTCTCTCTGTCTCTCTCTCTGTCTCTCTCTCTGTCTCTCTCTCTGTCTCTCTCTCTGTCTCTCTCTCTGTCTCTCTCTCTGTCTCTCTCTCTGTCTCTCTCTCTGTCTTTCTCTCTGTCTCTCTCTCTGTCTCTCTCTCTGTCTCTCTCTCTGTCTCTCTCTCTGTCTCTCTCTCTGTCTTTCTCTCTGTCTCTCTCTGTCTCTCTCTCTCTCTCTCTCTCTGTCTCTCTCTCTGTCTCTCTCTCTGTCTTTCTCTCTGTCTTTCTCTCTGTCTTTCTCTCTGTCTCTCTCTCTGTCTCTCTCTCTCTGTCTTTCTCTCTGTCTTTCTCTCTGTATCTCTCTCTGTCTCTATCTCTCTCTCTGTCTCTCTCTCTGTCTCTCTGTCTCTCTCTCTGTCTCTCTCGCTGTCTCTCTCTCTGTCTCTTTCTCTTGTCTTTCTCTGTCTCTCTCTGTGTCTCTCTCTGTCTCTCTCTGTCTCTCTCTCTGTCTTTCTCTCTGTCTTTCTCCCTGTCTCTCTCTCTGTCTTTCTCTCTGTCTCTCTCTCTGTCTCTCTCTCTCTGTCTCTCTCTCTCTCTGTCTCTCTCTCTCTCTCTCTCTCTCTCTGTCTCTCTCTCTCTCTCTCTCTCTGTCTCTCTCTGTCTTTCTCTGTTTCTCTCTCTGTCTCTCTCTGTGTCTCTCTCTCTCTCTGCATGCTGGGAGTGATTGGTGCATGCTGGGAATTGTTTGAGTGAAGGAGTGCGTGTGTTGTGGAGAGTTAGATATTCACAACTTTCTTTCGGTTTGCTATTTCTTGGTGGCATTTTTTTTGTTGATGCATGATTAACGTTATTATTTTTGTTGTGGTAGAATTAAGTATTTTGTTTTCGTATCGAAATTACCCTGATTTTGGCGGGGATGGCAGCCCGAATGGGGATGCCGTCCCTGTCACTTCGGCATGGCTTTAGGTGTGTTACTGAAGCTGCTGTCACAGTGGAGGAGTTTCTGGTCGCCGTAGGAGAGAAGGTAGGCTATGAGAATATTGCGTATGCATCCCGGATGAATAAAGCTGTGGTGGTATTTCTTAAAGAAGAGTGTCTAGTTGATCAGATGGTTGAGCATGGTGTACTTCTTAAAGGAATGTTTATTCAAGTTACGCCGCTTTTTTCTCCGTCAACAAGGGTAACGATTTCAAATGTACCACCGTTTATTCCTAATGAGCTATTGGAGCGTGAGTTATTGCGCTTTGGGAAGTTCGCCAGTTCAATTAAGGTTGTCCCGTTGGGTTGCAAACACCCGGCGTTGAAACAGGTAATGTCATTTTGGCGACAGGTGTTTATGTTTTTGGACTCACCGGAGCAGACTTTAGGGTTATCGTTTAAAATCAAGTATGACAATAGATTGTATATGGCTTATGCTAGTACGGGTAGTCAACGGTGTTTTGAGTGTGGGGATGTTGGTCATAAGCGACATGCTTGCCCGAAAAGGGAGAAGGCAGAGGGAGGGGCACAGGTGGTCATCGTAACGCCTGGGCCCACTGATGTAGGGAGAGGTGAGCTGACAGCGGTAGAGCAGCCACAAGCACCTGTTGCTGAGGAACAAGTTATCCGTGTTGAGGGCACAGGGTTGCAACTTGTATTAGAAGGAAATGTTATGCTACAGAAAAGTATTGTTGTAGAAGGTAAGGATGTATCTGAAGAGCCAGTTCCTCAGACTGGTGAGCAGGTGCCCAGTATGAGTGCTGGGGTAAAGGAGGGGGTTCATGTGGAGCTAGGCTCCCAGGGAGTGGAGGAGATGCCCACTACGAGTGCTGGGGTTCATGTAGAGCTAGGCTCCCAGGTAGTGGAGGAGTTGCCCACTACGAGTAATGAGGTACAGGAGGGTTTTCATGTGGAGCTAGGCTCCCAGGTAGTGGAGGAGATGCCCACTACGAGTAATGAGGTACAGGAGGGTTTTCATGTGGAGCTAAGCTCCCAGGTAGTGGAGGAGATGCCCACTACGAGTGCTGGGGTTCATGTGGAGCTAGGCTCTCAGTTAGTGGAGAAGATGCCCACTATGAGTAGTGATGTTCAGGTGGGGCTAGTCTCCCAGATAGTGGAGGAGATGCCTGGTACGAGTGATGAGGTGCAAGTGGAGAGTGTTGAAAGGGATGTGGTAGAGGGAGTCAGTTGTCTGTGTTCTCAGCTGAGGAGGATCAAGAGAAGGATATGGATATCTCTTTAGATATGACAGCTGCTGGTGAGGACTCAGTTTATGATCTAGAGGAGGTAAATGAGTTTCTGGATCAGACTTTTGGGAAATCTGTCAAATTGGCAGATTATTTTGATGTTGATAAGTTTGTGAGGTCAGCTGTGATGTTACAGAAGACGGTGGGGTTAGACCAGCTGAGTGAGAAGAAGCGGTTTCACTTGAGGAAATGTATTACTGCTGTTGCAGCAGCAAAAGGTGGTGGGAAACGTGTTCAGGTTAAGAGAAGAAAAAAAAATAATGACGATGATCATGCTTCATAGGGTGTCTTTTTTCTCGTTGGTTTCTCTGTGGTTTCTTCTGCTTTTCTTTTCTCTTTTCTACATGGAGGTACTAAGGGTAGGTTCTCTCAATATGAATGGGGGAAGGGACAGGAATAAGAGGGCTTGGGTATTAGAAGTAATAAAACAGAAAAGGCTTAATGTAGTTTTCCTACAGGAGACACATAGCGATGAGGAAAATGAGGTTGACTGGGGTATGTGGTGGGAGGGGCAGCATGTACTCAGTCATGGTACTAATTTCAGTGCTGGGGTGGCAATATTGTTTTCCTCAGGCTTAGGGGTGACTGTGGTATCTACAACAGAGATTGTCAAGGGTCGGGTTTTATTGGTCAAGGTGGATGTTATGGTTTTTTTTTTATTTTTATGTTTATGCTCCTAATGAGGGTACAGAGCGTATTGCTGTATTTGATCAACTAAAGGAAACGTTAAGACAGTGTGACCAAGAGGGGTGTATGGTTTTAGGAGGTGACTGGAACTGTACAGTGGATTTTACTGTTGATCGCACCGCTGAAGAACCTCACCTGCGGTCAGCTACTTGCCTGTCTGGCCTATTTACTGAGTTTGAGCTTTCTGATGTGTGGAGAGTAAGGAATGCCAAAGTTAGGCAGTACACATGGCTAAAAATTAATGAAGGTCGTGTCAGTGCAGCACGGTTAGACAGGTTGTATGTATCTGAGCAATACTGTAGTAGGGTTGGAAAGTGTGCCATTACTCCTGTGGCTTTCTCTGATCATCATATGGTTACTGTTGATATTCACTTGTCCTGTCCACGAAGGTCATCACCTTACTGGTATTTTAATGTTAAATTGTTACATGATGTCATGTTTTGTGACAGGTTTTTGTTCTTTTGGGAAAAATGGAGGGGTATAAAAGGGAATTTTGAGTCCTTGAGACAATGGTGGGAGGTTGGGAAGGCCCAAATACGAGTTTTTTGTCAACAGTATACTGCTCTGTCTCAAACTGAATTTAAAGAGACTATCAAGGCCCTTGAACAGGACATCAAATCTATTGAATTGAAGCTGCTCACTCAGAATGACCCTGGACTAGTCATGAACTTACAGGACAAGAGACATGAACTGAGGTCGTTTCTGCATGAAAGAGTGAAGGGTGCCTTGATTAGGTCTCGTTTCGCTTCCCTCAAGGATATGGATGCTCCTAGTGCTTTTTTTTTTTTAACCTAGTACAGTCAACATTTCAACGTAAACAGATGGTCTGCCTTCGTCTCCCTGATGGGAAGGTGACCGCGAATGATATTGAAATGCGTCAACATGCCGTGGATTTCTACTCGTCCCTTTATAAGGCGGAGGATTGTGACTCTATGTGTACTGAACAGTTGTTACATGGTCTTCCTAAATTGGGACCTGAGCAGAGAGTCGCATTGGACGCTGACATTACACTGCAGGAGCTGTCCACAGCAGTTATGCAGCTCTCAACAGGCCGAGCCCCTGGCATAGATGGTTTACCATCTGAGTTTTATAAGCACTTTTGGGGGTCTATTGGGGAGGACTTTTATGAAGTGATGTGTGAATCTTTTCATGAGGGTTCTCTTCCTGTATCCTGTCAACGTGCAGTGCTTTCACTGTTGCCAAAAAAGGGGGATTTGGCTCTCATAAAAAATTGGTCACCTGTTGCTTTGCTGTGCGCAGAATATAAAATTGTTTCTAAATGTCTCTCAAACAGGTTGAAAGAGTATCTGGGGTTGTTGATCCACAAGGACCAGTCCTACTGTGTACCTGATCGCTCTATTGTTGACAACTAGTTTCTGATAAGAGATGTTTTAGACATTTGTAAACTGTCTGATGTAAATGTGGGTTTACTTTCGTTGGATCAGGAGAAGGCTTTTGATCGTGTGGACCACCAGTACTTGTTTAAAATAATGAAAGCCTTTGGGTTTGGGGATGTTTTTCTGTCTTGGGTGAATTTACTGTATGCTGGAGCCTCGTGTATGGTGAAGGTGGGTGGTGGTTTAAGTTGCCCCATCCCTGTCGAAAGGGGCATCAGGCAGGGATGCCCAATTTCAGGGCAGTTATATAGTCTGGCGATTGAACCAATGCTTTGTTTTTTAAGAGCGAAGCTTACTGGTTTCTTTGTGCCAGGTTTAACGAAGGGTCCCACGATAGCACTGTCTGCGTATGCAGATGACGTGATAGTTTTTATTACAGGGGGTGAGGATGTTAAGGTTCTCTCAAACGCTTTAAAGGTGTATGAGGGGGCCTCCTCAGCTAAAGTCAATTGGGGAAAGAGTGAAGCGCTGTGGGCAGGTCAGCTTCAGATGGGGTCTACTCCACGGTTACCAGGGGGGCTTCAGTGGGGCAGAGATGGAATGAAGACCTTGGGGGTTATTCTAGGCTCCGATGTCTTTCAAAAAAGAACTGGGAGGGTGTAGTGGAGAAAGTGTGTGCCAGACTGTCAAGGTGGAAATGGGTGTTGCCCCAGCTGTCTTATAGGGGACGGGTCCTGGTAGCTAATAATCTTGCTGCTTCTACCCTGTGGCACAGACTAATGATTTTACAGCCACCAAAGGGTCTGATACAAGAGCTTCAGAGGACCCTTGTCAATTTCTTCTGGTCTGGGCAACACTGGATTAAAGCTGCAGCCCTGTACCTGCCACTGCACGAGGGTGGGCAAGGCCTGGTGGACATTTCCTCTAGGATCACGGCTTTCAGGCTCCAAGCAGCCCAGAGATTGTTGTACAGAGACTGTTCTAGCTGGGTCGAAACAGCCTACATATTGATGAGGAGAGCGGGCTGTTTGGGCTTCGACAAGCATCTTTTCCTCTTAAAGCTGGAGGGGGTGATTTGACTGGCCTGACTCCATTTTATGAGTCTGTTATGCAGGCTTGGAGAGTCTTTGTCAAGTCCCGTAAGGCCTGCACGCCACCAGGGATGTGGCTTTTGAAGAGCCTCTTTTTCACAACACTGCCATCCAGTCCCGTGTTCTGGGTTCAGCTAGCCTACGTTCATGCCTGTTAGGCGTGGGGTGTACCAAGCTGGGTCATCTGATGCAGAGCAGGAGCAGATTGGAGGAGCTGGGAGAAAGAGCGGGGATCCGATCATCTCGCCTACTGAGGAAGGTCGTCGATGAGGTCTGCGATTCCTTGCCAGTGCTTCATCTGCAGTATGTGACTGACACTTCCAATTCTGATCGGTGGAAGGAGGGTCTGGATTATGTGTTCCCTGCACTGATTGTTAGTGCTGCGATGGGGGCATTTGAAGAGGACGTGGGGACGCTGCTTTCCTTCGATACCCCGGAACGGAGGGAGTTCAAGGAGGTGGGAAAGAAGGCCATGTACAGAATATGTGTAAAGGTGTCCCATGCCTCTTCCCTGGAAGGGGTAAAATCGACGAGGTGGGCGGATGTGCTTGGTCCAGGTGCCTCTCCAAAAGGCTGTTGGCGATCATTATATAAACTGCCTATTGATAAGAGGACAGCTGACCTCCAATGGAGGATAATACATGGAGCTATAGCCACCAATATGCATCTGGTACACCTGGATCCTACTGTTGGGGAGGGGTGTCCATTCTGTGCTGAGTCTGAATCTCTGGCACATCTGTTTTTATTGTGTCCCAGGTTGGTTGGGATGATTGAACTGATCACTGATTGGTTCTCAACGTTGGGAGAGGTTTTCTCTTCCCAACTGTATATATTTGGGCCAAAGTACAGGTTCAGTCAAAAGGGTGTAGTTGTGTTGCTTAATTTTGTGTTAGGGGCAGCAAAATTAGCGATATGGAAGACCCGAAAGAACAGCATTCGGGGACAGGGGTCTGTGGATGTGGTGGGAATGCTGGAGGGAATGTTGGCAGCGAGACTAAGGGTTGAGTTTGCCTATTACAAACTTGTCAACAATATCGATCTGTTTTTGAGTATATGGGGTATACAGAGGCTGTTGTGTGTAGTTACTGTGGAGGAGGAATTGGAGTTGTGTTTTTAATTGATGTGTAACTGTGGTTTTGTATGAGTATTTATTGTGTGGTGGGCCCCCAGACCCAATAAAGAGTATTTAAAACTCAAACTCTCTATCTCTCTCTGTCGGTCTCTCTCTCTCTCTCTCGCTCTTTCTCGGACAGGCATTGTTCATGTCGTTGACAAAACATGAATCAATTTGGGGGAGGAGCTAGATAGAATTTACCCATCTGATATAGCGATCAAAATAATGTTTTCACTTAAAAAATACACTCAAACTTCATTGTCTCATTTGCCCTTAATTGTCTGATGTAAACCGGGGAGGGAGATCTGGGGAGGGAGATCTGGGGAGGGAGATCTGGGGAGGGAGATCTGGGGAGGGAGATCTGAGGGTGAAAGAACAGAGTGATAAAAAAAAACATATTAAGGCGTGGGCACGATCGTTGTCTCCAGAGCTTTCCACCGTTTCCCATAGTGACTGAGGGGAGAATGGGAGATCGGGGGAAGGAGTTAGGGCCTGGGGACTGTGTAGCTTGTGTGAACTCACTCAGAGGGGCAAGAGGCATGCACCTGTGTTATACACACACACACACACACACAAACACACACACACACACACACACACACACACACACACACACACACACACACACACACACAAGTAACATGTAAATACACACAGCCCATGTACTGGGTTCAGGTGATCTTCATCTGTATCCTTCATTCATCTGTTTGATATCTTTACTCTCTTGGGATGTCCTAAATAATAACACAAACCTCCATGAGCTAGTTTACATCCATTGTGTGTGTTTGCGTGTGTGTTATGTTTTTATGTTATTCATCCCCATGTGTCCCGGTGAAGACCACACAGTTCTCAACACTGTGTCAGTCCAATCTCTCTTATAACATTAGGCACGGCCTAAAACTGTGTCAGTCCAATCTCCCTGATAACATTAGGCTCTGACTAAAACTGTGTCAGTCCAATCTCCCTTAAAACATTAGGCTCTGACTAAAACTGTGTCAGTCCAATCTCCCTTAAAACATTAGGCTCCGACTAAAACTGTGTCAGTCCAATCTCCCTTATAACATTAGGCTCTGACTAAAACTGTCAGTCCAATCTCTCTTATAACATTAGGCACGGCCTAAAACTGTGTCAGTCCAATCTCCCTTATAACATTAGGCTCTGACTAAAACTGTGTCAGTCCAATCTCCCTTATAACATTAGGCTCTGACTAAAACTGTCAGTCCAATCTCTCTTATAACATTAGGCACGGCCTAAAACTGTGTCAGTCCAATCTCCCTTATAACATTAGGGTCTGACTAAAACTGTGTCAGTCCAACCTCCCTTAAAACATTAGGCTCTGCCTAAAACTGTGTCAGTCCAACCTCCCTTAAAACATTAGGCTCTGACTAAAACTGTGTCAGTCCAATCTCCCTTAAAACATTAGGCTCTGACTAAAACTGTGTCAGTCCAATCTCCCTTAAAACATTAGGCTCTGCCTAAAACTGTGTCAGTCCAATCTCCCTTAAAACATTAGGCTCTGACTAAAACTGTGTCAGTCCAATCTCCCTTAAAACATTAGGCTCTGACTAAAACTGTGTCAGTCCAATCTCCCTTAAAACATTAGGCTCTGCCTAAAACTGTGTCAGTCCAACCTCTCTTAAAACATTAGGCTCTGACTAAAACTGTGTCAGTCCAATCTCCCTTAAAACATTAGGCTCTGCCTAAAACTGTGTCAGTCCAACCTCTCTTAAAACATTAGGCTCTGACTAAAACAGTGTCAGTCCAATCTCCCTTAAAACATTAGGCTCTGCCTAAAACGGTGTCAGTCCAATCTCCCTTAAAACATTAGGCTCTGCCTAAAACTGTGTCAGTCCAACCTCCCTTAAAACATTAGGCTCTGCCTAAAACGGTCAGTCCAACCTCCCTTAAAACATTAGGCTCTGACTAAAACGGTGAAAGGGACAGAGATGCTATCTCCCTAAGGGGAAGTATTCTCCCTATGAAGGTAATGGATTATTTCTCTACGTTCAGGTTTCCTCCCCCAACATGCTTCCCCACAAACACCACAGCACACTTAACCCTCAACCTCATCATTAACCAAACACCACAGCACACTTAACCCTCAACCTCATCATTAACCAAACACCACAGCACACTTAACCCTCAACCTCATCATTAACCAAACACCACAGCACAGTTAACCCCCAACCTCATCATTAACCAAACACCACAGCACACTTAACCCTCAACCTCATCATTAACCAAACACCACAGCACACTTAACCCTCAACCTCATCATTAACCAATCACCACAGCACACTTAACCCTCAACCTCATCATTAACCAAACACCACAGCACACTTAACCCCCAATCTCATCATTAACCAAACACCGCAGCACACTTAACCCTCAACCGCATCAATAACCAAACACCACAGCACACTTAAACCTCAACCTCATCATTAACCAAACACCACAGCACACTTAACCCCCAACCTCATCATTAACCAAACACCACAGCACAGTTAACCCTCAACCTCATCATTGACCAAACAGCACACTTAACCCTCAACCTCATCATTAACCAAACACCACAGCACACTTAACCCCCAACCTCATCATTAACCAAACACCACAGCACACTTAACCCCCAATGTCATCATTAACCAAACACCACAGCACACTTAACCCTCAACCTCATCATTAACCAAACACCACAGCACACTTAACCCTCAACCTCATCATTAACCAAACACCACAGCACACTTAACCCTCAACCTCATCATTAACCAAACACCACAGCACAGTTAACCCCCAACCTCATCATTAACCAAACACCACAGCACACTTAACCCTCAACCTCATCATTAACCAAACACCACAGCACACTTAACCCTCAACCTCATCATTAACCAAACACCACAGCACACTTAACCCTCAACCTCATCATTAACCAAACACCACAGCACAGTTAACCCCCAACCTCATCATTAACCAAACACCACAGCACAGTTAACCCTCAACCTCATCATTGACCAAACAGCACACTTAACCCTCAACCTCATCATTAACCAAACACCACAGCACACTTAACCCCCAACCTCATCATTAACCAAACACCACAGCACACTTAACCCCCAATGTCATCATTAACCAAACACCACAGCACACTTAACCCTCCACCTCATCATTAACCAAACACCACAGCACACTTAACCCTCAACCTCATCATTAACCAAACACCACAGCACAGTTAACCCTCAACCTCATCATTAACCAAACACCACAGCACACTTAACCCTCAACCTCATCATTAACCAAACACCACAGCACACTTAACCCTCAACCTCATCATTAACCAAACACCACAGCACAGTTAACCCCCAACCTCATCATTAACCAAACACCACAGCACAGTTAACCCTCAACCTCATCATTAACCAAACACCACAGCACAGTTAACCCTCAACCTCATCATTAACCAAACACCACAGCACACTTAACCCTCAACCTCATCATTAACCAAACACCACAGCACACTTAACCCTCAACCTCATCATTAACCAAACACCACAGCACAGTTAACCCCCAACCTCATCATTAACCAAACACCACAGCACAGTTAACCCTCAACCTCATCATTAACCAAACACCACAGCACACTTAACCCTCAACCTCATCATTAACCAAACACCACAGCACACTTAACCCTCAACCTCATCATTAACCAAACACCACAGCACACTTAACCCTCAACCTCATCATTAACCAAACACCACAGCACAGTTAACCCCCAACCTCATCATTAACCAAACACCACAGCACACTTAACCCTCAACCTCATCATTAACCAAACACCACAGCACACTCAACCCTCAACCTCATCATTAACCAAACACCACAGCACACTTAACCCTCAACCTCATCATTAACCAAACACCACAGCACACTTAACCCTCAACCTCATCATTAACCAAACACCACAGCACAGTTAACCCCCAACCTCATCATTAACCAAACACCACAGCACACTTAACCCTCAACCTCATCATTAACCAAACACCACAGCACACTTAACCCCCAACCTCATCATTAACCAAACACCACAGCACAGTTAACCCTCAACCTCATCATTGACCAAACAGCACACTTAACCCTCAACCTCATCATTAACCAAACACCACAGCACACTTAAACCTCAACCTCATCATTAACCAAACACCACAGCACAGTTAACCCCCAACCTCATCATTAACCAAACACCACAGCACACTTAACCCTCAACCTCATCATTAACCAAACACCACAGCACACTTAACCCTCAACCTCATCATTAACCAAACACCACAGCACAGTTAACCCCCAACCTCATCATTAACCAAACACCACAGCACAGTTAACCCTCAACATCATCATTAACCAAACACCACAGCACACTTAACCCCCAACCTCATCATTAACCAAACACCACAGCACACTTAACCCCCAACCTCATCATTAACCAAACACCACAGCACAGTTAACCCTCAACCTCATCATTGACCAAACAGCACACTTAACCCTCAACCTCATCATTAACCAAACACCACAGCACACTTAACCCCCAACCTCATCATTAACCAAACACCACAGCACACTTAACCCACAATGTCATCATTAACCAAACAACACAGCACAGTTAACCCTCAACCTCATCATTGACCAAACAGCACACTTAACCCTCAACCTCATCATTAACCAAACACCACAGCACACTTAAACCTCAACCTCATCATTAACCAAACACCACAGCACACTTAACCCCCAACCTCATCATTAACCAAACACCACAGCACAGTTAACCCTCAACCTCATCATTGACCAAACAGCACAGCACACTTAACCCCAATGTCATCATTAACCAAACACCACAGCACACTTAACCCTCAACCTCATGCACACTTAACCCTCAACCTCATCATTAACCAAACACCACAGCACAGTTAACCCTCAACCTCATTATTAACCAAACACCACAGCACACTTAACCCTCAACCTCATCATTAACCAAACACCACAGCACAGTTAACCCCCAACCTCATCATTAACCAAACACCACAGCACACTTAACCCTCAACCTCATCATTAACCAAACACCACAGCACACTTAACCCTCAACCTCATCATTAACCAAATACCACAGCACAGTTAACCCCCAACCTCATCATTAACCAAACACCACAGCACAGTTAACCCTCAACCTCATCATTGACCAAACAGCACACTTAACCCTCAACCTCATCATTAACCAAACACCACAGCACACTTAACCCCCAACCTCATCATTAACCAAACACCACAGCACAGTTAACCCCCAATGTCATCATTAACCAAACACCACAGCACACTTAACCCTCCACCTCATCATTAACCAAACACCACAGCACACTTAACCCTCAACCTCATCATTAACCAAACATCACAGCACAGTTAACCCTCAACCTCATCATTAACCAAACACCACAGCACACTTAACCCTCAACCTCATCATTAACCAAACACCACAGCACACTTAACCCTCAACCTCATCATTAACCAAACACCACAGCACAGTTAACCCCCAACCTCATCATTAACCAAACACCACAGCACAGTTAACCCTCAACCTCATCATTAACCAAACACCACAGCACAGTTAACCCTCAACCTCATCATTAACCAAACACCACAGCTCAACTCATCATTAACAGCACACTTAACCCTCAACCTCATCATTAACCAAACACCACAGCACACTTAACCCTCAACCTCATCATTAACCAAACACCACAGCACAGTTAACCCTCAACCTCATCATTAACCAAACACCACAGCACAGTTAACCCTCAACCTCATCATTAACCAAACACCACAGCACACTTAACCCTCAACCTCATCATTAACCAAACACCACAGCACACTTAACCCTCAACCTCATCATTAACCAAACACCACAGCACACTTAACCCTCAACCTCATCATTAACCAAACACCACAGCACAGTTAACCCCCAACCTCATCATTAACCAAACACCACAGCACAGTTAACCCCTCAACCTCATCATTAACCAAACACCACAGCACACTTAACCCTCAACCTCATCATTAACCAAACACCACAGCACACTTAACCCCCAACCTCATCATTAACCAAACACCACAGCACAGTTAACCCTCAACCTCATCATTGACCAAACAGCACACTTAACCCTCAACCTCATCATTAACCAAACACCACAGCACACTTAAACCTCAACCTCATCATTAACCAAACACCACAGCACAGTTAACCCCCAACCTCATCATTAACCAAACACCACAGCACACTTAACCCTCAACCTCATCATTAACCAAACACCACAGCACACTTAATCCTCAACCTCATCATTAACCAAACACCACAGCACAGTTAACCCCCAACCTCATCATTAACCAAACACCACAGCACAGTTAACCCTCAACCTCATCATTAACCAAACACCACAGCACACTTAACCCCAACCTCATCATTAACCAAACACCACAGCACACTTAACCCCCAACCTCATCATTAACCAAACACCACAGCACAGTTAACCCTCAACCTCATCATTGACCAAACAGCACACTTAACCCTCAACCTCATCATTAACCAAACACCACAGCACACTTAACCCCCAACCTCATCATTAACCAAACACCACAGCACACTTAACCCACAATGTCATCATTAACCAAACAACACAGCACAGTTAACCCTCAACCTCATCATTGACCAAACAGCACACTTAACCCTCAACCTCATCATTAACCAAACACCACAGCACACTTAAACCTCAACCTTATCATTAACCAAACACCACAGCACACTTAACCCCCAACCTCATCATTAACCAAACACCACAGCACAGTTAACCCTCAACCTCATCATTGACCAAACAGCACAGCACACTTAACCCCCAATGTCATCATTAACCAAACACCACAGCACACTTAACCCTCAACCTCATGCACACTTAACCCTCAACCTCATCATTAACCAAACACCACAGCACAGTTAACCCTCAACCTCATTATTAACCAAACACCACAGCACACTTAACCCTCAACCTCATCATTAACCAAACACCACAGCACAGTTAACCCCCAACCTCATCATTAACCAAACACCACAGCACACTTAACCCTCAACCTCATCATTAACCAAACACCACAGCACACTTAACCCTCAACCTCATCATTAACCAAACACCACAGCACACTTAACCCTCAACCTCATCATTAACCAAACACCACAGCACACTTAACCCTCAACCTCATCATTAACCAAACACCACAGCACACTTAACCCTCAACCTCATCATTAACCAAACACCACAGCACACTTAACCCTCAACCTCATCATTAACCAAACACCACAGCACACTTAACCCTCAACCTCATCATTAACCAAACACCACAGCACAGTTAACCCCCAACCTCATCATTAACCAAACACCACAGCACAGTTAACCCCCAACCTCATCATTAACCAAACACCACAGCACACTTAACCCTCAACCTCAACATTAACCAAACACCACAGCACAGTTAACCCCCGACCTCATCATTAACCAAACACCACAGCACAGTTAACCCCCAACCTCATCATTAACCAAACACCACAGCACAGTTAACCCTCAACCTCATCATTGACCAAACACCACAATTAATTTAACCCTCAACCTCATCATTGACCAAACACCACAATTAATTTAATCCCCAATCTCATCATTGACCAAACACCACAATTAATTTAACCCCCAACCTCATCATTGACCAAACACCACAATTATTTTAACCCCCAACCTCATCATTGACCAAACACCACAATTAATTTAACCCCCAACCTCATCATTGACCAAACACCACAATTAATTTAACCCCCAACCTCATCATTGACCAAACACCACACTTAATTTAACCCTCACCCTACCTAACCACAACACTCTACACCTGGCCAGTGCTTAGCGATTATTACTTTTTGAGGTTGGTTCTGTTCCGGTTAAATTATTTAAAAAATTATCATGTTATTTTTATTTTGGTTTCAAACTTCTTCTTTTCTAAAGATTAAATGCACTGTGCATTATGTGGGTTGAATGCTGTAACAACACAGAATAAAACAATTAATACAATTCACGATCCTAGTAACTGTCCGTCACTGCTTATCACCTATTAACCATCATTAATTCACATTATTTTACTTTGATTTCAGTTGTTTTATCTCACGCCCCGAAGCAGCGACCTATCAGCCACCGGCCCAAGCTCCCAACCGCCAGGCCACCGACCCTCTAAGAGCCCCCCCTCCCATAGTTCCTACAGAGCGACCTATCAGCCACCGGCCCAAGCTCCCCACCGCCAGGCCACCGGCCCTCTAAGAGCCCCCTCCCATAGTTCCTACAGAGCGACCTATCAGCCACCGGCCCAAGCTCCCTACCGCCAGGCCACCGGCCCTCTAAGAGCCCCCTCCCATAGTTCCTACAGAGCGACCTATCAGCCACCGGCCCAAGCTCCCCACCGCCAGGCCACGGCCCTCTAAGAGCCCCCTCCCATAGTTCCTACAGAGCGACCTATCAGCCACCGGCCCAAGCTCCCCACCGCCAGGCCACCGGCCCTCTAAGAGCCCCCTCCCATAGTTCCTACAGAGCGACCTATCAGCCACCGGCCCAAGCTCCCCCACCGCCAGGCCACGGCCCTCTAAGAGCCCCCCTCCCATAGTTCCTACAGAGCGACCTATCAGCCACCGGCCCAAGCTCCCAACCGCCAGGCTACCGGTCCTCTAAGAGCCCCCTCCCATAGTTCCTAGAGAGCCTTCTCTCAACCATCCAAGACGTCGTCCCCCCCCGTTCCCAATAATTAAACAAAATTTAATAATTCCATTCCCCACCCCCAAGAGCCCCGGTCCACCCCAAGCAGAAAACAACAAAAACTAAAGACCAAGAACAACAAAAATCATAATATCCGACTGAATATGTTGGAGGTATGACACTATTTATGTGTGTGTGTGTGTGTACACACATACAACCACAGCCTCAGGCAAACAGGCATACGCTGTAACAACAGTGTCCCTCAGTGTCATTCAAACTTACTTTCTGTTTTGTTTTATTTTTACTTTTTTTGGACAGTCATTCTATCCCCCGCCCAGCATCTCCATTACCACTTGTCTCCAACTCCACAACCCAACCCTCAGCTTCCCTCAGCCCATTTTATTTTACCTTTATTTAACTAGGCAAGTCAGTTAAGACCAAATTCTTATTTTCAATGACAGCCTAGGAACAGTGGGTTAACTGCCTGTTCAGGGGCAGAACGACAGATTTTGTACCTTGTCAGCTCGGGGATTTGAACTTGCAACCTTTCGGTTACTAGTCCAATGCTCTAACCACTAGGCTACCCTGCCAACCCCATCCCACCTATCTCTGCTGGACACCCTCTCAGATTTCTACACAGGATATATATTTCAACTATGCTGTGATGTTTAACATACAATTTCAATCTATCTAATCAAATAGAATCCCCAGATTACGAGTTGAGAAAAAATACTTTTACTAAGAATATATTTAGTATATTATTAATTGACTGACCGGGTCTCTCCAGATCTCCTAACAGTACTATTTCTAGGGTCAATAGATTCATGTTATGCTTTTTCAGCCATTCCTGAAGCTGAGACCAGAAAAAGGCTACTGGAGGGCAATACCAGAACAAATGGTCTATTGATTCTCTACCCTCACAACAAAATCTGCAGAACTGCAATGACTGTGCTCCAAATAATGTTGTTGGTGGCATGAATTCTGTACAATAATTCTAGCTGAAAAGCACGCAGTTTTGTATATCAACTCATACACCCTGTACCATGGAATCAGTACATCAAAAATCTATTCTCAACTATTTTACAATCTGTATGGCACAGCTGTCAACATCCTGGTCCTCAAATGAAACTGGTATCCTTTCCTATTTTTATTCCTCTGCCAGTTTTGATCCTTTATATTGGGCAGACAGACCAGTTCCCTTCCTCCTCCCGCTGCCACCTGCCCCCTCCATTTTTGGGGTAATGCTGTAATCAATTGGTTGTAATCTTGGATTGAGCAGACCTTCCTGTACAATTCTGACAAATCCATACAAGACATAACTCTACCATTCCAATTTACAATATAATTTAAAAACAAAATACCCCTTTCAAACACATTTTCCATAAATACAGGTCTTTTATCAACCTGTATATTTGAGTTCAACCACAATATTTGTTTTAACATGTGGTTCTGTCTCCTCGGGCCGATGACATTTAAATTGTAGCCAGCTCTGCAACGCTTGTTTGAAAAAGAGAGATACGTTGAAAAATGTTCCATTTTCAATTAATCAAAAAAAAATGAGACATGACAATCTGCACAAAGGCAAAAAGGCCATTTTTAAGCTTTTCTTAGTATCTACTGGAGAACCATATAAGGTTCAAGTAAAACTGTTGAATAAGTGAAGCTTTTAGAAAGAGGTTTAGTGCTTTTATATTTAATAATCTCAACTTTATAGATTTTATCTTATTATTTTAGTCCAAATTATCATCTAATCTTTACAGAGCTGCTGACTGAAACTGTCTGACAAAATCACTATTTTAGTAGTTCTCAAAGTAAATCAAATATACTTTTATGACTGCTGAATACCAACTGTCAATCACTTAGATCATGACTGCTGAATACCAACTGTCAATCACTTAGATCATGACTGCTGAATACCAACTGTCAATCGCTTAGATCATGACTGCTGAATACCAACTGTCAATCACTTAGATCATGACTGCTGAATACCAACTGTCAATCACTTAGATCATGACTGCTGAATACCAACTGTCAATCACTTAGATCATGACTGCTGAATACCAACTGTCAATCACTTAGATCATGACTGCTGAATACCAACTGTCAATCACTTAGATCATGACTGCTGAATACCAACTGTCAATCACTTAGATCATGACTGCTGAATACCAACTGTCAATCACTTAGATCATGACTGCTGAATACCAACTGTCAATCACTTAGATCATGACTGCTGAATACCAACTGTCAATCACTTAGATCATGTATTTTCAGGTAGAGATACAACAAAGAAACGTATCTCTATGTATCCCCTCTTGATCACGCTTTCTTCTGCCACTTCCGTAGCATAAAAGAAACATAGACTGGACAAGTAGCCACGCAATGGACTTTGGTCATTGTAGTTAATTATCATGTTTTTCTGCGCTACACTATGTAGAACATGGCGGCAGGTAGCCTAGTGGTTAGAGTGTAGAGGTGGCAGGTAGCCTAGTGGTTAGAGTGTAGAGGTGGCAGGTAGCCTCGTGGTTAGAGTGTAGAGGTGGCAGGTAGTCTAGTGGTTAGACTGTAGAGGTGGCAGGTAGCCTAGTGGTTAAAGTGTAGAGGTGGCAGGTAGCCTCGTGGTTAGAGTGTAGAGGGGGCAGGTAGCCTAGTGGTTAGACTGTGGAGGTGGCAGGTAGCCTAGTGGTTAGACTGTAGAGGTGGCAGGTAGCCTAGTGGTTAGAGTGTAGAGGTGGCAGGTAGCCTCGTGGTTAGAGTGTAGAGGTGGCAGGTAGCCTAGTGGTTAGAGTGTAGAGGTGGCAGGTAGCCTAGTGGTTAGAGTGTAGAGGTGGCAGGTAGCCTAGTGGTTAGAGTGTAGAGGTGGCAGGTAGCCTAGTGGTTAGAGTGTAGAGGTGGCAGGTAATGATAGTGGTTAGAGTGTAGAGGTGGCAGGTAGCCTAGTGGTTAGACTGTAGAGGTGGCAGGTAGCCTAGTGGTTAGAGTGTAGAGGTGGCAGGTAGGCTAGTGGTTAGAGTGTAGAGGTGGCAGGTAGCCTAGTGGTTAGAGTGTAGAGGTGGCAGGTAGCCTAGTGGTTAGACTGTAGAGGTGGCAGGTAGCCTAGTGGTTAGAGTGTAGAGGGGGCAGGTAGCCTAGTGGTTAGACTGTAGAGGTGGCAGGTAGCCTAGTGGTTAGAGTGTAGAGGTGGCAGGTAGCCTCGTGGTTAGAGTGTAGAGGGGGCAGGTAGCCTAGTGGTTAGACTGTAGAGGTGGCAGGTAGCCTAGTGGTTAGAGTGTAGAGGTGGAAGGTAGCCTAGTGGTTAGAGTGTAGAGGTGGCAGGTAGCCTAGTGGTTAGAGTGTAGAGGTGGCAGGTAGCTTAGTGGTTAGAGTGTAGAGGTGGCAGGTAGCCTAGTGGTTAGAGTGTAGAGGTGGCAGGTAATGCTAGTGGTTAGAGTGTAGAGGTGGCAGGTAGCCTAGTGGTTAGACTGTAGAGGTGGCAGGTAGCCTAGTGGTTAGAGTGTAGAGGTGGCAGGTAGGCTAGTGGTTAGAGTGTAGAGGTGGCAGGTAGCCTAGTGGTTAGAGTGTAGAGGTGGCAGGTAGCCTAGTGGTTAGACTGTAGAGGTGGCAGGTAGCCTAGTGGTTAGAGTGTAGAGGGGGCAGGTAGCCTAGTGGTTAGACTGTAGAGGTGGCAGGTAGCCTAGTGGTTAGAGTGTAGAGGTGGCAGGGAGCCTAGTGGTTAGAGTGTAGAGGTGGCAGGTAGCCTAGTGGTTAGAGTGTAGAGGTGGCAGGTAGCCTAGTGGTTAGAGTGTAGAAGTGGCAGGTAATGCAGTGGTTAGAGTGTAGAGGTGGCAGGTAGCCTAGTGGTTAGACTGTAGAGGTGGCAGGTAGCCTAGTGGTTAGAGTGTAGAGGTGGCAGGTAGGCTAGTGGTTAGAGTGTAGAGGTGGCAGGTAGCCTAGTGGTTAGAGTGTAGAGGTGGCAGGTAGCCTAGTGGTTAGACTGTAGAGGTGGCAGGTAGCCTAGTGGTTAGACTGTAGAGGTGGCAGGTAGCCTAGTGGTTAGAGTCTAGAGGTGGCAGGTAGCCTCGTGGTTAGAGTGTAGAGGTGGCAGGTAGCCTAGTGGTTAGAGTGTAGAGGTGGCAGGTAGCCTAGTGGTTAGAGTGTAGAGGTGGCAGGTAGCCTCGTGGTTAGAGTGTAGAGGTGGCAGGTAGCCTAGTGGTTAGACTGTAGAGGTGGCAGGTAGCCTAGTGGTTAGAGTGTAGAGTTGGCAGGTAGCCTAGTGGTTAGAGTGTAGAGGTGGCAGGTAGCCTAGTGGTTAGACTGTAGAGGTGGCAGGTAGCCTAGTGGTTAGACTGTAGAGGTGGCAGGTAGCCTAGTGGTTAGAGTGTAGAGGTGGCAGGTAGCCTAGTGGTTAGACTGTAGAGGTGGCAGGTAGCCTAGTGGTTAGACTGTAGAGGTGGCAGGTAGCCTAGTGGTTAGAGTGTAGAGGTGGCAGGTAGCCTAGTGGTTAGAGTGTAGAGGTGGCAGGTAGCCTAGTGGTTAGAGTGTAGAGGTGGCAGGTAGCCTAGTGGTTAGAGTGTAGAGGTGGCAGGTAATGCTAGTGGTTAGAGTGTAGAGGTGGCAGGTAGCCTAGTGGTTAGACTGTAGAGGTGACAGGTAGCCTAGTGGTTAGAGTGTAGAGGTGGCAGGTAGGCTAGTGGTTAGAGTGTAGAGGTGGCAGGTAGCCTAGTGGTTAGAGTGTAGAGGTGGCAGGTAGCCTAGTGGTTAGAGTGTTGAGGTGGAAGGTAGCCTAGTGGTTAGAGTGTAGAGGTGGCAGGTAGCCTAGTGGTTAGACTGTAGAGGTGGCAGGTAGCCTAGTGGTTAGACTGTAGAGGTGGCAGGTAGCCTAGTGGTTAGAGTGTAGAGGTGGCAGGTAGGCTAGTGGTTAGAGTGTAGAGGTGGCAGGTAGCCTAGTGGTTAGACTGTAGAGGTGGCAGGTAGCCTAGTGGTTAGAGTGTAGAGGTGGCAGGTAGCCTCGTGGTTAGACTGTAGAGGTGGCAGGTAGCCTAGTGGTTAGACTGTAGAGGTGGCAGGTAGCCTAGTGGTTAGAGTGTAGAGGTGGCAGGTAGCCTAGTGGTTAGAGTGTAGAGGTGGCAGGTAGCCTAGTGGTTAGAGTGTAGAGGTGGCAGGTAATGCTAGTGGTTAGAGTGTAGAGGTGGCAGGTAGCCTAGTGGTTAGAGTGTAGAGGTGGCAGGTAGCCTAGTGGTTAGAGTGTAGAGGTGGCAGGTAGCCTAGTGGTTAGAGTGTAGAGGTGGCAGGTAGCCTAGTGGTTAGAGTGTAGAGGGGGCAGGTAGCCTAGTGGTTAGAGTGTAGAGGTGGCAGGTAGCCTAGTGGTTAGAGTGTAGAGGTGGCAGGTAGCCTAGTGGTTAGACTGTAGAGGTGGCAGGTAGCCTAGTGGTTAGACTGTAGAGGTGGCAGGTAGCCTAGTGGTTAGACTGTAGAGGTGGCAGGTAGCCTAGTGGTTAGAGTGTAGAGGTGGCAGGTAGGCTAGTGGTTAGAGTGTAGAGGTGGCAGGTAGCCTAGTGGTTAGAGTGTAGAGGTGGCAGGTAGCCTAGTGGTTAGAGTGTAGAGGTGGCAGGTAGCCTAGTGGTTAGAGTGTAGAGGTGGCAGGTAGCCTAGTGGTTAGAGTGTAGAGGTGGCAGGTAGCCTAGTGGTTAGAGTGTAGAGGTGGCAGGTAGCCTAGTGGTTAGAGTGTAGAGGTGGCAGGTAGCCTAGTGGCAGGTAGCCTACCCTTACCCTCACCCTTACCCTCACCCTGACCCTAACCCTTACCCTTACCCTTACCCTAACCCTTACCCTAACCCTCACCCTGACCCTTACCCTCACCCTTATCTAACCCTTACCATAACCCTCACCTTAACCCTTACCCTAACCCTTACCATTACCCTAACCCTAACCCTAACCCTAACCCTTACCCTTACCCTTACCCTAACCCTTACCCTTACCCTTACCCTAACCCTTACCCTAACCCTTACCCTTACCCTTACCCTTACCCTTACCCTAACCCTAACCCTTACCCTTACCCTTACCCTAACCCTAACCCTAACCCTTACCCTTACCCTTACCCTTACCCTAACCCTTACCCTTACCCTTACCCTTACCCTTACCCTAACCCTTACCCTAACCCTTACCCTTACCCTAACCCTAACCCTTACCCTAACCCTTACCCTTATCCTAACCCTAACCCTTACCCTTACCCTTACCCTAACCCTTACCTTAACCCTATGCCTTACCCTTACCCTAACCCTTACCTTAACCCTATGCCTTACCTTTACCCTTACCCTAACCCTTGCCAAAGATATCAATAATTCATTATTAGCAAATAAAAACGTTGGTCAATATTGTAGGTAGAAGTTTATATTGGGACCATCGTAACATATTTTCTTGTCAATTTAAATAGAGACTATTAGGTTTAACATCTCAGTCCTCTTAAAGCAGATGCAGTCTATGATGAAGCAACCGTGCTCTTTACAAATCAAGCTGCAGTGTTCCATTTTTGAATGACAGCCGCTTGCCCCCTTTCTATTTCAAATCTTACAGGGTTTTCGCAAACTGCGCCGGCTGCACGGAGTGTAAAATGAAGCCCTTAGACTTACATTCATGAATGAAAATTGAACACTCGTTAGGAAACACTCGTTAGGAAACACTCGTTGCCTGTATCTAAATATGCTAAACCAATCAAAATGCATGATCTTAATTCAAGAATGACATCAACGTTACATTGATTTACATGTAATAAACACGTTATGGCTGACCAGCCCATTTGTAATATTCATGAAACATAAAAGTGAAGTGAAAATGTAGGATTAATGTACATAAACCGCTATAGTTACTTAACAGCTCTTGATTTGGGATACATTCTTACCATGAAACATTTCTTATATGTCATCTATCAGATGTTTTTTTTTTTAATCCAAAGTGACTTACAACAGTTAGGATGTACATTTTCACATCGGTGGCCCCAGCGGGAATCAAACCTGCAACCCTGGTGTTGCTATCACCATGCTCTACCATGTGATTCACACAGGACTATTTCATAGCTACTTGACGATTATCTCTGTGTTCTCTACTTCCTGTAGGAAAAGCAGTCGGAAAAAAAAGATTACGACCATATAAGGCTGTGTGTCCTAAATGGCCTCCTACGCACTATGTAACATACTTCTGCAGTCTGTCTGTCATCCCTTACTCATTTTATCAAGCACCAGGATAAAGAGCAGGGATGGAAAAATGGTGGCCCGCGTACTCCCCCAAATCAATTTCCAAAAACTAAGTCTTCAACCAAAAAAAATGTATCAATAAATAAATGTTGTTTCTATTTATTTTAATTCTTAGGAAATCATTTGGGGGCTCAAATTAATCCTGAGAGTTAGAATAGTAGAATACAAAAAGGTGGAATTTCGTAGCGTGCTTGTGCATCTGCAGTTTCTCTCTTGTTATGTCAGTCTCAATTAGCCATGTCAGCTAACTGCAAAAATTTCTCTACACCCCATTGCAAATGTGTAGAATTGCAGAAAATGTACTTTAAAACATACATTTTCCTCCAGACATCTACTTGTTTGTAGAGCATAAATTACGTTACATGTCATTCATGAGCCTTTGTTGTTATTGATCAGCTTTTCTTTACAGACAATATGTTATCTGTTATGATATTACAGTCCTTTTATTTGTGGCATCATTCAAATAGCACCCGAATGCCATATGGGCCCTTGTCAATTCACAGAGAACTAGGAAAGCAGCAAGAGAACTGGCTAGTTATCTAACTAGGTATAGTGCTGGAGCTATATGACTGGGACTAGGCTGTATGATAGGGGCTGGGCTATAGAACTGGGCTATATGAGAGGTTACGATATAAATTAGGTTAATATATAGATGAGAGATTAATATATAGATGAGATTAATATATAGATGAGAGGTTAATATATAGATGAGGTTAATATATAGATGAGAGGTTAATATATAGATGAGGTTAATATATAGATGAGGTTAATATATAGATGAGAGGTTAATATATAGATGAGGTTAATATATAGATGAGGTTAATATATAGATGAGAGATTAATATATAGATGAGGTTAATATATAGACGAGGTTAATATATAGATGAGAGGTTAATATATAGATGAGGTTAATATATAGATGAGGTTAATATATAGATGAGAGGTTAATATATAGATGAGAGGTTTATATATAGATGAGAGGTTAATATATAGATGAGAGGTTAATATATAGATGAGATTAATATATAGATGAGAGGTTAATATATAGATGAGATTAATATATAGATGAGAGGTTAATATATAGATGAGATTAATATATAGATGAGGTTAATATATAGATGAGGTAAATACTGTATATAGATGAGGTTAATATATAGATGAGGTTAATATATAGATGAGGTTACTATATAGATGAGAGATTAATATATAGATGAGGTTAATATATAGATGATAGGTTAATATATAGATGAGGTTACTATATAGATGATAGGTTAATATATAGATGAGATTAATATATAGATGAGGTTAATATATAGATGAGGTTAATATATAGATGAGAGATTAATATATAGATGAGGTTACTATATAGATGATAGGTTAATATATAGATGAGGTTAATATATAGATGAGGTTAATATATAGATGAGGTTAATATATAGATGAGAGGTTAATATATAGATGAGGTTAATATATAGATGAGAGGTTAATATATAGATGAGAGGTTAATATATAGATGAGAGGTTTATATATAGATGAGAGGTTAATATATAGATGAGGTTAATATATAGATGAGATTAATATATAGATGAGAGGTTAATATATAGATGAGATTAATATATAGATGAGGTTAATATATAGATGAGGTAAATACTGTATATAGATGAGGTTAATATATAGATGAGGTTAATATATAGATGAGGTTACTATATAGATGATAGGTTAATATATAGATGAGAGATTAATATATAGATGAGGTTAATATATAGATGATAGGTTAATATATAGATGAGGTTAATATATAGATGATAGGTTAATATATAGATGAGGTTACTATATAGATGATAGGTTAATATATAGATGAGAGATTAATATATAGATGAGGTTAATATATAGATCAGGAGCTGCCAGAGCCGCCTGTCAGTCAGGAGCTGCCAGAGCCGCCGGTCAGTCAGGAGCTGCCAGAGCCGCCGGTCAGTCAGGAGCTGCCAGAGCCGCCGGTCAGTCAGGAGCTGCCAGAGCCGCCGGGCAATCAGGAGCTGCCAGAGCCACCGGTCAGTCAGGAGCTGCCAGATCCGCCTGTCAGTCAGGAGCTGCCAGATCCGCCTGTCAGTCAGGAGCTGCCAGATCCACCTGTCAGTCAGGAGCTGCCAGAGCCGCCTGTCAGTCAGGAGCTGCCAGAGCCGCCAGAGCTGCCGGTCAGTCAGGAGCTGCCAGAGCCGCCGGTCAATCAGGAGCTGCCAGAGCCACCGGTCAGTCAGGAGCTGCCAGAGCCGCCTGTCAGTCAGGAGCTGCCAGAGCCGCCGGTCAATCAGGAGCTGCCAGAGCCACCGGTCAGTCAGGAGCTGCCAGAGCCGCCTGTCAGTCAGGAGCTGCCAGAGCCACCGGTCAGTCAGGAGCTGCCAGAGCCGCCTGTCAGTCAGGAGCTGCCAGAGCCGCCTGTCAGTCAGGAGCTGCCAGAGCCGTCCGTTACTCTGGTGCTGCCGGAATCGCCCATCACTCCGGAGCTGCCGGAATCGCCCTTCACTCCGGAGCTGCCGGAATCACCCTTCACTCCGGGACCCGTTGCTAGGGTCCCCAGTCCGAGGTCGGCGGCGAGGGTTGCCGCTCGAAAGGCGCCACAGAGGCGGGTTAAGAGGCGGATAAAGACTATGGTGGAGTGGGGTCCACATCCAGAGCCGCCACCGCGGCCAGAGCCGCCACCGCGGACAGATATCCACCCAGACCCTCCCCTATAGGTTCAGGTTTTGCGGCCGGAGTCCGCACCTTTGGGGGGGGGTACTGTCACGTTCAGATCTTAGTTCTTTTGTTATGTCTTTGTTTTAGTATGGTCAGGGCATGAGTTGGTTGGGTTGTCTATGTTCCTTTTTCTACGTGGTGTTTTTGTGTTTGGCCTGGTATGGTTCTCAATCAGAGGCAGGTGTCGTTAGTTGTCTCTGATTGAGAATCATACTTAGGTAGCCTTTTCCCACCTGTGTGGTGTGGGTGATTGTTTTCTGTTTTGTGTATTCACCGTACAGGACTGTTTTATTTAGTTCGTTCTCGTTATTTTGTTTTTGTGTTCATGATAATAAATTATCAATATGGACACTTACCACGCTGCGCATTGGTCCTCGTCTCCTTCCATCACAGACGAGCATTAGTCATTTAGAGTATTTCTTTGCAGAAAATGACAACCAGTCAAAATAACAAACACAATACTAATGTTTTAACTCAATATTTGGTGGAATAACCCTGATTTTCAATCACAGCTTTCATGCGTCTTGGCATGCTCTCCACCAGTCTTTCACATTGATGTTGTGTGATTGAAGCAGCTTGGCTTTGTTTGATGGCTTGTGACCATCCATATTCTTCTTGATCACATTCCAGAGGTTTTCAATGGGGTTCAGGTCTGGAGATTTAGCTGGCCATGACAGGGTCTTGATCTGGTGGTCCTCCATCCACACATTGATTAACCAGGCTGTGTGGCATGGAGCATTTTCCTGCTGGAAAAAACAATCCTCAGAGTTGGGGAACATTGTCAGAGCAGAAGGAAGCAAGTTTTCTTCCAGGACAAACTTGTACGTGGCTTGATTCATGCGTCCTTAACAAAGACAAATCTGCCTGATTCCAGCCTTGCTGAAGCACCCCCAGATCATCACCGATCCTCCACCAAATTTCACAGTGGGCACGAGCCCTGGAGAGGCCTACAAGCCACAGTGTTTCACACCCACTGTGAAATTTGGTGGAGGATCAGTGATGATCTGGGGGTGCTTCAGCAAGGCTGAAGTGTCACTGAGGTGAGGTGTCACCTTCCCAACAAGTCAAATGTGGTGGAGGATCGATACCACCTTTCCAACAAGTCAGTTTGTCAAATGTCTGCCCTGCTATAGCTGCCAAGGTCAACTGTTAGTGCTGTTATTGTAAAGTGGAAATGTCTTGGAGCAACAACGGCTCAGCTGCAAAGTGGTAGGCCACACAAGCTCACAAAATGGGAACACTGAGTGCTGAAGAGAGTAGCACGTCTATCCTCAGTTGCAACATTCACTTCCCGTGTTCCAAACTGCCTCTGGAAGCAACGTCAGCACAATAACTGTTTGTCGGGAGCTTCATAAAACGGGTTTCCATAGCCAAGCAGCTGCACAAAAGCCTAAGATCACCATAAGCTTCACCATCTGGCAGTCCGACGGACGGATCTGGGTTTGGCGGATGCCATGAAAACGCTACCTGCCCCAATGCATACTGAAAACTGTAAAGTTTGGTGGAGTTGGCATAATGCTCTGGTGCTGTTTTTCATGGTTTTTCATGATTTGGGCTAGGCCCCTTAGTTCCAGTGAAGTGAAATATTAATGCTACAGCATACACGACATTATAGACGATTCTGTGCTTCCAACTTTGTGTAAACAGTTTGGGAAGGCCCTTTCCTCTCATCAATATATTAACCTCATCTATACAATAAACCCTCATCTACAGTTGAAGTCGGAAGTTTACATACACTTAGGTTGGAGTCATTAAAACTTGTTTGTCAACCACTCCACACATGTCTTGTCAACAAACTATAGTTAGGACCACTACTTTGTGCATGACACAAGTAATTTTTCCAACAATTGTTTACAGACAGATTATTTCACTTATAATTCACTGTATCAAAATTCCAATGGGTCAGAAGTTTACATACACTAAGTTGACTGTGCCTTTAAACAGCTTGGAAAATTCCGGAAAATTACGTCATGGCTTTAGAAGCTTCTGATAGGCTAATTGACATCATTTGAGTCAATTTCAGTCAATTGGAGGTGTATCTGCAGATGTATTTCAAGGCCAACCTTCAAACTCAGTGCCTCTTTGCTTGACAGCATGGGAAAATCTAAAGAAATCCTCAGAAACAAATTGTAGACTTCCACAAGTCTGGTTCATCCTTCGTCATTCCAATTTCCAAACGCCTGAAAGTACCGCGTTCATCTGTACAAACAATAGTACACAATTATAAACACCATGGGAACACGCAGCCGTCATACCACTCAATAAGGAGACACGTTCTGTCACCTAGAGATGAACGTACTTTGGTGTGAAAAGTGCAAATCAATCCCAGAACAACAGCAAAGGACCTTGTGAAGATGCTGGAGGAAACAGGTACAAAAGTATTTATATCCACAGTAAAACAAGTCCTATATCGACATAACCTGAAAGGAAGAAGCCAGGAAGAAGCAAGGAAGAAGCCACTGCTCCAAAACAGCCATAAAAAAGCCAGACTACAGTTTGCAACTGCACATGGGGACAAAGATCGTACATTTTGGAGAAATGTCCTCTGGTCTGATGAAACAAAAATAGAGCTGTATCAGACCAGACCATAACTCCACATTACAGTCTTCTGTCATCACGGTAACCTCAGGGCCAGTATTAAAGAAGTGTCTCTGAGTAGGAATGCTGATCTAGGATCAGGTACCACCATGTCCATGTATTCTTATTCATTATGAGCTATGAGGCTAAACTGAGCTGCTTTATGCAGACGGGTGGATCCAAACCTCTCATTCTCTAACGTCCCACATCCACACTAGTCACACTGAAGAAAAAAAACTAAGCGTTGTTTACGAGACAGAACATATCACGAGTCACATTTAATTGTTTCACAACTTATAATGATGAAAAACACAGAACCAGCAGGAATTCATTTCAGGTATGTAAGTCCCTTACAGCAAATCAATAAGGTCTTCTTTTTTTTTGACGGTGGAAGATGGAGATATCTCACACACCATGTACGGGCAAACATTCAGCTCCCATCGAATGTACCATGTCTAAAAAAAAAAAGGTTTGCAAACAAAACATCTAATCAAGTGCATGTGCTCTCATGTATTCAGACCAGAGCATTTGAGCAGAGATGAGGAGTCGGAAATCGCGCTCATCATCTATGTTTCCTTTCCAACCGCTCATCCTCTACATTTCCTTTCCAACCGCTCATCCTCTACATTTCCTTTCCAACCGCTCATCCTCTGTTTCCTTTTCTACCGCTCATCCTCTACGTTTCTCCAACCGCTCATCCTCTACGTTTCCTTTCCTACCGCTCATCCTCTACGTTTCTCCAACCGCTCATCCTCTATGTTTCCTTTCCTACCGCTCATCCTCTATGTTTCCTTTCCAACCGCTCATCCTCTACGTTTCTCCAACCGCTCATCCTCTACGTTTCTCCAACCGCTCATCCTCTACATTTCCTTTCCAACCGCTCATCCTCTACATTTCCTTTCCAACCACTCATCCTCTACATTTCCTTTCCAACCACTCGTCCTCTACGTTTCCTTTCCTACCACTCATCCTCTACATTTCCTTTCCAACCACTCATCCTCTACATTTCCTTTCCAACCGCTCATCCTCTACATTTCCTTTCCAACCGCTCATCCTCTACATTTCCTTTCCAACCGCTCATCCTCTACATTTCCTTTCCAACCACTCAACCTCTACATTTCCTTTCCAACCGCTCATCCTCCATGTTTCTCCAACCGCTCATCCTCTACATTTCCTTTCCAACCGCTCATCCTCTACATTTCTTTTCCAACCGCTCATCCTCTACATTTCCTTTCCAACCGCTCATCCTCCATGTTTCTCCAACCGCTCATCCTCTACGTTTCCTTTCCAACCGCTCATCCTCTGTTTCCTTTCCAACCGCTCATCCTCTACATTTCCTTTCCAACCGCTCATCCTCTACATTTCCTTTCCAACCGCTCATCCTCTACGTTTCCTTTCCTACCACTCATCCTCTACATTTCCTTTCCAACCGCTCATCCTCTACATTTCCTTTCCAACCGCTCATCCTCTACATTTCCTTTCCAACCGCTCATCCTCTACGTTTCCTTTCCAACCGCTCATCCTCTACATTTCCTTTCCAACCGCTCATCCTCTACATTTCCTTTCCAACCGCTCATCCTCTACATTTCTTTTCCAACCGCTCATCCTCTACATTTCTTTTCCAACCGCTCATCCTCTACATTTCCTTTCCAACCACTCATCCTCTACATTTCTCCAACCGCTCATCCTCTACGTTTCTCCAACCGCTCATCCTCTACATTTCTCCAACCGCTCATCCTCTGTTTCCTTTTCTACCACTCATCCTCTACATTTCCTTTCCAACCGCTCATCCTCTACATTACCTTTCCAACCGCTCATCCTCTACGTTTCTCCAACTGCTCATCCTCTACGTTTCTCCAACCGCTCATCCTCTACATTTCCTTTCCAACCACTCAACCTCTACATTTCCTTTCCAACCGCTCATCCTCCATGTTTCTCCAACCGCTCATCCTCTACATTTCCTTTCCAACCGCTCATCCTCTACATTTCTTTTCCAACCGCTCATCCTCTACATTTCCTTTCCAACCGCTCAACCTCTACATTTCCATTCCAACCACTCATCCTCTACGTTTCCTTTCCAACCACTCATCCTCTACATTTCCTTTCCAACCGCTCATCCTCTACATTACCTTTCCAACCGCTCATCCTCTACGTTTCTCCAACCGCTCATCCTCTACGTTTCTCCAACCACTCATCCTCTACATTTCCTTTCCAACCGCTCATCCTCTACATTTCCTTTCCAACCGCTCATCCTCCATGTTTCTCCAACCGCTCATCCTCTACATTTCCTTTCCAACCGCTCATCTACATTTCTACATTTCGTTTTTTCCAACCGCTCATCCTCTACATTTCCTTTCCAACCGCTCATCCTCTACATTTCCTTTCCAACCACTCATCCTCTACGTTTCCTTTCCAACCACTCATCCTCTACATTTCCTTTCCAACCACTCACCGCTCATCCTCTACATTACCTTTCCAACCGCTCATCCTCTACGTTTCATTTCCAACCGCTCATCCTCTACGTTTCTCCAACCGCTCATCCTCTACATTTCCTTTCCAACCGCTCAACCTCTACATTTCCTTTCCAACCGCTCATCCTCTACGGTTTCTTTCCATCTGCTCATCCTCTACATTTCCTTTCCAACCGCTCATCCTCTCTCTACGTTTCCTTTCCAACCGCTCATCCTCTACGGTTTCTTTCCATCTGCTCATCCTCTACGTTTCCTTTCCAACCGCTCATCCTCTACATTTCCTTTCCAACCGCACATCCTCTACATTTCCTTTCCAACCGCTCATCCTCTACGGTTTCTTTCCAACTGCTCATCCTCTACGTTTCCTTTCCTACTGCTCATGCTCATCCTCTGTTTCCTTTCCTACCACTCATCCTCTACATTTCCTTTCCAACCACTCATCCTCTACATTTCTCCAACCGCTCATCCTCTACGTTTCTCCAACCGCTCATCCTCTACATTTCCTTTCCAACCGCTCATCCTCTACATTTCCTTTCCAACCGCTCATCCTCTACGTTTCCTTTCCTACCACTCATCCTCTACATTTCCTTTCCAACCGCTCATCCTCTACATTTCCTTTCCAACCGCTCATCCTCGTTTCCTTTTCGCTCACCTCTACATTTCCTTTCCAACCGCTCATCCTCTACGTTTCCTTTCCAACCACTCATCCTCTACATTTCCTTTCCAACCGCTCATCCTCTACATTTCCTTTCCAACCGCTCATCCTCTACATTTCATTTTTTCCAACCGCTCATCCTCTACATTTCCTTTCCAACCGCTCATCCTCTACATTTCTCCAACCGCTCATCCTCTACATTTCGTTTCTCCAACCGCTCAACCTCTACATTTCTCCAACCGCTCATCCTCTACGTTTCTCCAACCACTCATCCTCTGTTTCCTTTTCTACCACTCATCCTCTACATTTCCTTTCCAACCGCTCATCCTCTACGGTTTCTTTCCATCTGCTCATCCTCTACGTTTCCTTTCCAACCGCTCATCCTCTACATTTCTTTTCCAACCGCTCATCCTCTACATTTCCTTTCCAACCGCTCATCCTCTACGGTTTCTTTCCAACTGCTCATCCTCTACGTTTCCTTTCCTACTGCTCATCCTCTGTTTCCTTTCCTACCACTCATCCTCTACATTTCCTTTCCAACCACTCATCCTCTACATTTCTCCAACCGCTCATCCTCTACGTTTCTCCAACCGCTCATCCTCTACATTTCCTTTCCAACCGCTCATCCTCTACATTTCCTTTCCAACCGCTCATCCTCTACATTTCCTTTCCTACCACTCATCCTCTACATTTCCTTTCCAACCGCTCATCCTCTACATTTCCTTTCCAACCGCTCAACCTCTACATTTCCTTTCCAACCGCTCATCCTCTACGTTTCCTTTCCAACCACTCATCCTCTACATTTCCTTTCCAACCGCTCATCCTCTACATTTCCTTTCCAACCGCTCATCCTCTACATTTCTTTTCCAACCGCTCATCCTCTACATTTCCTTTCCAACCGCTCATCCTCTACATTTCTCCAACCGCTCATCCTCTACGTTTCTCCAACCGCTCAACCTCTACATTTCTCCAACCGCTCATCCTCTACATTTCTCCAACCGCTCATCCTCTGTTTCCTTTTCTACCACTCATCCTCTACATTTCCTTTCCAACCGCTCATCCTCTACATTTCCTTTCCTACCGCTCATCCTCTACATTTCATTTCCTACCACTCATCCTCTACATTTCCTTTCCAACCGCTCATCCTCTACATTTCCTTTCCAACCGCTCATCCTCTATGTTTCCTTTCCAACCGCTCATCCTCTACATTTCCTTTCCAACCGCTCCACACTCACAGGGGGAAAAAACTGCCGTTCCAAATTCACTCCATTCATTAAAATCCCAGTTTAACCAACATCCATCTATTGTTGTGACTACCTGGATCTACCATTTTGGTTTAGAAGTATTGAAACCAAACCATATGATTTGAATTAAAAGTATTTGAATAAACAACATGAAAAGATCAATACAAGAAGTGCACATCATTTCAGATAGGCTTCATGTCATATTAAACATCATATAAACACTGTAAATAGGTCAGGAGCCAGACACGTAGCCTAAGAAGGAACAAAAATGAATTATTTAGGCTATATTATTATTAGCCTATTATTGAAATCATTTCAAGGCTAGAGCCTACAAAGAAATACATTGTGAAGCATTTGCGAGTGTGACACACTAGGCTGCCATAAACATTAAGCGTTCAGCATTTAAACAACATTTAGTTGTATTCAATTATTATAGTCTATAAATTGCGCATAAAGGCTGTGACTTACTTAGAATTAAATAAAAAATGATATGACAAAGGCCTTATTAGGCCTTTGAATTCACTTTTAGAAACATGAGTTTGGCCAGAGTCCGTGGCTTCAGGCTCTCCGACGGTGCTTGGAGAGAAGGACAGCAGCGGAATATACCCTCTCTGTGCTTACAGAGCCACTGGGGAGGCTCAACACCCTTCGGGGAAACTCTTGCCAGTCTTGTCAGGGATGCAGAGTTGTTTTTGTATTTGTCTATAGGTAGGCCTAAGGATTTTAGGCAAAATAACCCAATCAAAACAGAAAGATCCTTGAAAGAGGTAGTATGTCATCAGGCCTATTGATCCAACATCAATGATGGTCTATTGTATAGATAATAGAACCAAAATGAACCAAACTTTTAAGAGGTCAGATTTTTTTAATTTTATAAATACTTTGCTACAACGACACACTTAGTTAGCTACCCACCTCATTCCTTTCTGTTAGGATGTGCATGTAGTAAGTACACCATCATGTCTTTTCCAGATTCCACAATGGTTCTTTAGTAGTGGACACCACATCACCACACTCCCTCTCTTTAGTAGTGGACACCACATCACCACACTCCCTCTCTTTAGTAGTGGACACCACATCACCACACTCCCTCTCTTTAGTAGTGGACACCACATCACCACACTCCCTCTCTTTAGTAGTGGACACTACATCACCACACTCCCTCTCTTGCTCTTGGTCCTCATCTTTGTAAGTCATCTTGATTTTGCTCCTGAGTATTTTATCAGTTTCTTTATGAAAATATTTAGTGAACTCCATGAGTTCTTGCTAAAGCAAGTCGCTATAGCAGCACACAAGTAGACTACAAATGCATGCTGGGCCGGGCACGCCCTGAGTTTGTTAGATGAAGTCAGCGCTACTGGAGCGAAATTGGAGCGGGCGAGAAGGACAACGCTCCAGCCAGCACTCAGCTCCACTCACATACTCTAATTCAGACTAGCCAGCACTCAGCTCCACTCACATACTCTAATTCAGACTAGCCAGCACTCAGCTCCACTCACATACTCTAATTCAGACTAGCCAGCACTCAGCTCCACTCACATACTCTAATTCAGACTAGCCAGCACTCAGCTCCACTCACATACTCAGACTAGCCAGCACTCAGCTCCACTCACATACTCTAATTCAGACTAGCCAGCACTCAGCTCCACTCACATACTCTAATTCAGACTAGCCAGCACTCAGCTCCACTCACATACTCTAATTCAGACTAGCCAGCACTCAGCTCCACTCACATACTCTAATTCAGACTAGCCAGCACTCAGCTCCACTCACATACTCTAATTCAGACTAGCCAGCACTCAGCTCCACTCACATACTCTAATTCAGACTAGCCAGCACTCAGCTCCACTCACATACTCTAATTCAGACTAGCCAGCACTAACACAATGGAGATATTGACAAAATGCTGTCTGAATACCTACTAAAACGTTTTGTGCAACTCCCCTGTTAGCTATGTAGCATTTATACATCTGAATGGTCTACGCAATATCATCATCATCCAGGAGGCATCTATGGTTTTCTTGAATCTAGCAACTATGCCAGCCTCCTTCAGTCAAACCCTGGGCACCAACCAACAACCCAAGTCGTCCAATTAACTAGAAACCAAACAGAAGAAAACAAGCTGAAACGGGGAGGGAACTTCCTGAATTTGTCCAATAAGAAACGTTGCAAAAGCCTACACATTGAGGACAAGTGTGATTCACTGATGTGGTCATCCTGTCTGGGTTGGCGCCCCCCCTTGGGTTGTGCCACGGCGGAGATCTTTGTGGGCTATACTCAGCCTTGTCTCAGGATGGTAAGTTGGTGGTTGAAGATGTCCCTCTAGTGGTGTGGGGGCTGTGCTTTGGCAAAGTGGGTGGGGTTATATCCTTCCTGTTTGGCCCTGTCCGGGGGTGTCCTCGGATGGGGCCACAGTGTCTCCTGACCCCTCCTGTCTCAGCCTCCAGTATTTATGCTGCAGTAGTTTATGTGTCGGGGGGCTAGGGTCAGTTTGTTATATCTGGAGTACTTCTCCTGTCCTATTCGGTGTCCTGTGTGCGTTCTCTAATTCTCTCCTTCTCTCTTTCTTTCTCTCTCTCGGAGGACCTGAGCCCTAGGACCATGCCCCAGGACTACCTGACATGATGACTCCTTGCTGTCCCCAGTCCACCTGGCCGTGCTGCTGCTCCAGTTTCAACTGTTCTGCCTTATTATTATTTGACCATGCTGGCCATTTATGAACATTTGAACATCTTGGCCATGTTCTGTTATAATCTCCACCCGGCACAGCCAGAAGAGGACTGGCCACCCCACATATGCTCTCTCTAATTCTCTCTTTCTTTCTCTCTCTCGGAGGACCTGAGCCCTAGGACCATGCCCCAGGACTACCTGACATGATGACTCCTTGCTGTCCCCAGTCCACCTGACCGTGCTGCTGCTCCAGTTTCAACTGTTCTGCCTTATTATTATTCGACCATGCTGGTCATTTATGAACATTTGAACATCTTGGCCATGTTCTGTTATAATCTCCACCCGGCACAGCCAGAAGAGGACTGGCCACCCCACATAGCCTGGTTCCTCTCTAGGTTTCTTCCTAGGTTTTGGCCTTTCTAGGGAGTTTTTCCTAGCCACCGTGCTTCTACACCTGCATTGCTTGCTGTTTGGGGTTTTAGGCTGGGTTTCTGTACAGCACTTTGAGATATCAGCTGATGTACGAAGGGCTATATAAATACATTTGATTTGATTTGAAGTGTGACTCGTTAGCCCAGGGCTAAAGCTTAGCCCAGGGTTAACAAATGCTTGTGTGAACTAATCTAGCCCCGGGTCAGTCTAGCCTGGGGCTTAGAACAATGCAGTGTAGAAAGGCCTACGGAGGAACTAGGGGAACTGGAGATGACCACTCAGAGTTTACACATTGAGGAACTAGTGGAACGGAAGTTGCCAGTTATATATGCAACAATAGCAGGGAATCTCAAATCTCTCCTCCACACCAGTCCGAATTCTTCTTCTGCCTACAAAACCTGCCATGGGGCTTTCTGCTTTTTTCTCTAGGGTTGACTAGAGCCTAACCCACCACCCTTACTATCCTGGCCCCCTACCTTCTAACTGGTCCTCTTCCCTCATCCTCCTCTCTTCTCTCTCCGTCCTTCTCCCACGTCCTCCTCTCTTCTCTCTCCATCCTTTCCCACGTCCTCCTCTCTTCTCTCTCCGTCCTTCTCCCACGTCCTCCCGCATCCTCCTCCTTTCTCTCTCCGTCCTTCTCCCACGTCCTCCCGCATCCTCCTCCCTTCTCTCTCCGTCCTTCTCCCACGTCCTCCCGCATCCTCCTCTCTTCTCTCTCCGTCCTTCTCCCACGTCCTCCCGCATCCTCCTCTCTTCTCTCTCCGTCCTTCTCCCATGTCCTCCCGCATCCTCCTCTCTTCTCTCTCCGTCCTTCTCCCACGTCCTCCCTCATCTTCCTCTCTTCTCTCTCCATTCTTCTCCCACGTCCTCCTCCCTCATCCTCCTCTCTTCTCTCTCCGTCCTTCTCCCACGTCCTCCTCTCTTCTCTCTCCGTCCTTTCCCACGTCCTCCTCTCTTCTCTCTCCGTCCTTCTCCCACGTCCTCCCTCATCCTCCTCTCTTCTCTCTCCGTCCTTCTCCCACGTCCTCCCGCATCCTCCTCCCTTCTCTCTCCGTCCTTCTCCACGTCCTCCCGCATCCTCCTCTCTTCTCTCTCCGTCCTTCTCCCACGTCCTCCCGCATCCTCCTCTCTTCTCTCTCTGTCCTTCTCCACGTCCTCCCGCATCCTCCTCTCTTTTCTCTCCGTCCTTCTCCCATGTCCTCCCGCATCCTCCTCTCTTCTCTCTCCGTCCTTCTCCCACGTCCCCCAGCATCCTCCTCTCTTCTCCCTCCGTCCTTCCCCCACGTCCTCCTCCCTCATCCTCCTCTCTTCTCTCTCCGTCCTTCTCCCACATCCTCCTCCCTCATCCTCCTCTCTTCTCTCTCCGTCCTTCTCCCACGTCCTCCTCCCTCATCCTCCTCTCTACTCTCTCCATCCTTCTCCCATGTCCTCCCTCATCCTCCTCTCTTCTCTCGCCGTCCTTCTCCCACGTCCTCCTCCCTCATCCTCCTCTCTTCTCTCTCCGTCTTTCTCCCACATCCCTCTCCCTCATCCTCCTCTCTTCTCTCTCCATCCTTCTCCCTCATCCTCGTCTCTTCTCTCTCAGTCCTTCTCCCACGTCCTCCTTCTCTCTTATCTCTCCGTCTTTCTCCCACGTCCTCCTCTCTCATCCTCCTCTCTTCTCTCTCCGTCCTTCCCCATGTCCTCCTCTCTCATCCTCCTCTCTTCTCCCTCCGTCCTTCCCCCACGTCCTCCTCCCTCATCCTCCTCTCTTCTCTCTCCGTCCTTCTCCCACGTCCTCCCTCATCCTCCTCTCTTCTCTCTCCTCCCTTCTCCCACGTCCTCCTCCCTCATCCTCCTCCCTCACCCTCCTCCCTCATCCTCCTCTCTTCTCTCTCCTCCCTTCTCCTACATCCTCCTCCCTCATCCTCCTCCCTCGTCCTCCTCCCTCATCCTCATCTCTTCTCTCTCTGTCCTTCTCCCACGTCCTCCTCCCTCATCCTCCTCCCTCATCCTCCTGCCTCATCCTCCTCCCTTCTCCTTCCACCCTTCTCGAGAGCCGGTGAAAGACTCGATGTTCGCCATACGACCCGGCAAACAAATCTATGTTCCACCCTCTTCATTTTGTAACTATTATGAAACTAGTTGCAACGGGCTATTGGCAACAACTGAATCGGAGGAAACATTAAAGTGCCAGAACCAATTTTCTCCAGCATATAAAAACCCGAAGTACGAGGACTGAGCAATTACCGGCCGGCCTGACAGATTTAGTGTGACACTGGGGTCATACATTTCCAGTGCAGCTTGTCAGCAGAGGAGAGGGTGGGAGGAGGAGGGAGGGGTCGCTCACTCTAGGCTTTAGCCAACAGCTAACAGGCCTGCATAAATCCAGAGCAATCCACACTCAACCCTCCACCCCAGTCCGCCAATTAGACATCTCCCAGCACAGGCCCCCCACCGCCCCCTTAAACCCAACTCCCTCACTCTCCATATTCACCTGTGAGGTGAGGCGAGGTTAAGGTTTAGCGCTCCACTATGAGCTACCAGAAGCCTGTAGTGCTGATCCTGACCTTTGATCCCCGTGGGGCTGATGTTTTAAAATCAAACTAGTAGGTTTATGTAGCTAGTACTAGTAATATACTATACTATATATAATATACTATATACTAGTAATACTCTAAATTTGAATTTGTAAACTTACATTTTTTTTAACCTTTATTTAACTAAGCAAGTCAGTTAAGAACAAATTCTTATTTACAATGACGGCATTCCCCGGGCAAACCCTAATCCGGACGACACTGGGCCAATTGTGCGCTGCCCTATGGGACTCCCGATCACGGCTGATTGTAATACAGCCTGGAATCAAACCAGGGTCTGTAGTGACGCCTCTAGCACTGCAAACATAACATCTAGTGATCAAGACTAAATGACTGTGTGTCCAGTAGGTCTGTCCAGTAATCAGTTGATAAGACGGCAGGGATAACGTAATTTGTCCTACCATTAGGAGTAAATAACAGCATTATATTGTCATAGTGTTTTGAAAAGGCTCCTACCTTTCCCCTGTAGAGCTGGCCTTCCTCTGGCAGAACACGGACAATGAGGGACTTCCGGGTAGCGTTTCCTGTTTGATCTCCCAGGCAGAAGCTACATTGCTGGGCTTCACTGACACAAAGTTGACTCCTTGTTTGAACAGGGCTCTGGAGATGGGAAGCATGAACATGGTTAAGGCCAATAATACAGCACAGTAGACAGGCTCTGGAGACACACATATACACACATATACACACACACACACACACACACACACACACACACACACGTACATTCGTTAACACACTTCTTTTTTTTTTAAATCAATGGCAGTCATTTGCCAACAGCTTTTGTGACAGCTTACAATCGTGTTGACATCATTCAAACCCTTATGCATAGCAAAGATAATTTGAGAACATCTCATATCTCTGATTGGTATGTAATGTGATTCTCCATGGAGAATGTGTCTGTCTGTCTGTCTGTCTGCTCCTGTGTACAGGACATGTATTAGTGTGTCGGGGGTGAAGGATGTCTCTTTCCTCCCGTACTGTCCAGAATCCCGCCCTCTCCCTTCCTTCTCCCCCTCCCAAGTTTCCTTTAATACTGCCTCGGCTGACTCTGCTATTCATCACCTTGACAAGATACTCTGGGAGTTTATTAAACGAGCAAGTTATTAGAAGGTGCCAATGACCTTGGCAAGAGCACCGACGGAAAAAATAAGAAACTTCCTCTCAAAAGAAACCCACAACCCCTTCTTTTGTCTCTGTTTTTTCCTTGTGTCTTGCCAGGGACTGCGAATGTGTCACACTTTCCTTGCTGTTTGTCGAGAACAAGAAGGGTCCTTTGGGCTTGGGAGATCCCGCGCTCGCCTCGAAAATGCACTTTTCCTTCAGAACTCCTCCAAACAGTTTGGGAAAATACTTTATTTTAAGGACAAAATTGTTCCCAGTGGCTGTGGGACAGAAAAAAAAGCCACCACAGTCCCCAAAACCATTCTTTCATCATTTAAGACCATTGTTCAGTAAAACCAATGTCTCTCCTTTTAGAGGACTGTTTCATCTATTTTATTTTACTTCTCATGTCCCTTTATAACAATTTACTTCCAAGGACCTTACAGTAAAATATAGTCTGTAAAAAAAAAAATTGAGACTGAAAGCAAAAAAATAAAAATCTATAAACTGTAATTTATGTACTAGAACTGAACTGGGGAGGAGGGTAATGAAAATATAACCCAGTCTGGCTATATTCTGGAAAGCATTGGACTTTTCCAACATCTTTTCATGACAAGGTTGCCAATAAAACACAGACAGTCAATCAAGTACTCACCCACAAGATAAAACAACGTGTAAATGTATATATAGGGGTCGACGTGTATGTTTTCACAACTACAGTGTGTGAATCAACTCTATGTTATAGATCATAGGTTACATAGAGATGTAAGGTATTACGCCAAACAGTACATGCCTCATTACTGTAACGTCAGCACACTCTACACCTCGCCCCCAATTAGTGTCCCAACTAAGTGCAGACCTTCTACCCTACTGTCCTGACTAAGTACAGACATTCTACACTACTGTCCTGACTGAGTGCAGACATTCTCCCCTACTGTCCTGACTGAGTACAGACATTCTCCCCTACTGTCCCAACTAAGTACAGACATTTGCCCCTACTGTCCTGACTGAGTGCAGACATTCTCCCCTACTGTCCCAACTAAGTACAGACATTCTCCCCTACTGTCCTGACTGAGTGTAGACATTCTCCCCTACTGTCCTGACTAAGTACAGACATTCTACCCTACTGTCCTGACTGAGTGCAGACATTCTCCCCTACTGTCCCAACTAAGTACAGACATTCTCCCCTACTGTCCTGACTGAGTGCAGACATTCTCCCCTACTGTCCTGACTGAGTGCAGACATTCTCCCCTACTGTCCTGACTAAGTGCAGACATTCTACCCTACTGTCCTGACTGAGTACAGACATTCTACCCTACTGTCCTGACTAAGTACAGACATTCTACCCTACTGTCCTGACTAAGTACAGACATTCTACCCTACTGTCCTGACTGAGTGCAGACATTCTCCCCTACTGTCCCAACTAAGTACAGACATTCTCCCTACTGTCCTGACTGAGTGCAGACATTCTCCCCTACTGTCCTGACTGAGTGCAGACATTCTCCCCTACTGTCCTGACTGAGTGCAGACATTCTCCCCTACTGTCCCAACTAAGTACAGACATTCTCCCCTACTGTCCTGACTGAGTGCAGACATTCTCCCCTACTGTCCTGACTGAGTGCAGACATTCTCCCCTACTGTCCCAACTAAGTACAGACATTCTACCCTACTGTCCTGACTGAGTGCAGACATTCTCCCCTACTGTCCCAACTAAGTACAGACATTCTCCCCTACTGTCCTGACTAAGTACAGACATTCTCCCCTACTGTCCTGACTGAGTGCAGACATTCTCCCCTACTGTCCCAACTAAGTACAGACATTCTACCCTACTGTCCTGACTAAGTACAGACATTCTCCCCTACTGTCCTGACTGAGTGCAGACATTCTCCCCTACTGTCCTGACTGAGTGCAGACATTCTCCCCTACTGTCCTGACTGAGTGCAGACATTATCTCCTATTCACAGAATAAAGTCCAGTTTAAATAGAACACTGAGGTTATTATGTGTCACTATTATCAACCTTTAATGCAGAGGAACTGACAGACAGTTTGAGTGTGTGCATGTGTGTGTGTGCGTGTGTGCGTGCGTGTGTGTGTGTGCGTGTGTGTGTGTGTGCATGCGTGCGTTTGTGTGTGTGTGACACAGCAGTGAGACAAGGTCCTGTCCATCACACACCAAACCCAGACATGACGGGAGCCGAGGGAGGGGACACTCCAGGAGTCCAGAGGTCTGTCAACACAGGCACCAGGCAGCTCCTGACAGCCCAGACATTAAAGACAGTCAACATGCCCACAGTATCTACAGGCTGATCTCTGTTTAGTCCCACAGTATCTACAGGCTGATCTCTGTTTAGTACCACAGTATCTACACGCTAATCTCTGTTTAGTATCACAGTATCTACAGGCTGATCTCTGTTTAGTCCCACAGTATCTACAGGCTGATCTCTGTTTAGTCCCACAGTATCTACAGGCTGATCTCTGTTTAGTCCCACAGTATCTACAGGTTGATCTCTGTTTAGTCCCACAGTATCTACAGGCTGATCTCTGTTTAGTCCCACAGTATCTACAGGCTGATCTCTGTTTCAGTCCCACAGTATCTACAGGCTGATCTCTGTTTAGTCCCACAGTATCTACAGGTTGATCTCTGTTTAGTCCCACAGTATCTACAGGCTGATTGATCTCTGTTTAGTCCCACAGTATCTACAGGCTGATCTCTGTCTCGGGCCAGACTTAATTGAAGTGTGACATTTTCACAGCGCAAAATAGTTGTGTAATGTGCAAAAATACTGTAAACCTCATTATAATGTTGTAGTGTGATTGAATTTGAAACTTTCCTTCGACAATGTGTGTTATAAGAAGATGACTACTCAACTAGAGTAGTAAACACTAAAACTGTAGTAAACTGAACAATAAATAGTTGCTTCTTTATAGCGCACATTGTTCTAGAAAAGTTTAAAATGAAATCACACTGCTAGATTATAATGAGGTTTATGCACCATTCGTTTGCTTTAGGGGGAGAGGGTGTGAGGAGGGGGGTGAGGACAGAGGTGGGGTGGGAGAGGGGGGGTGAGGAGAGTGGGGGTGAGGAGAGAGGTGGGGTGGGGAGTGTGGGGGTGAGGGAGCAGGGAGAGAGAGGTGAGGTGGGGAGAGAGGGGTAAGACACTTAGGGGATGCTAGGAAGCCATCTGAGGTCTGGGGGCCTGGTGTTGAGGCCCTGGCGGGGCCTGTTCATCAGTATAGCGGGCACAAGGACAGAGTGACGCCGTGATGCCGTGATTTACGGGCCGGGGGCAGTGTGCATGGCGTGGCGGGCAGTAAATCGCCCCCGCTCGGACGGGCAGCACGGCTTGCAGGAGCGATAAGTCTGGGGCCGTTGCGTTACCTTGAAGCCCTCTAGAGGAGCCGTGTAATCGAATGAGTCAGATTTATACTACGGAGAGCCGAGAAGGAGAGAGATCCTCTCTATCACTGCCTCCTCATTGTAGGCTAGGCTACACCCCCCTCCTCCTCCTCCCCCTCTGCTTCCCAGTACCCTCCTATTCCTCTTTCCTTCATCCCTCTCTACACTCAGGAGAGTGACATTCCTCTCTACACTCAGGAGAGTGACATTCCTCTCTACACTCAGGAGAGTGACACTCCTCTCTACACTCAGGAGAGTGACATTCCTCTCTACACTCAGGAGTATGACATTCCTCTCTACACTCAGGAGCCAGACACTCTACACTTGGAGAGTGACATTTTCTACACGCAGGATAGTGACATTAATGTGCTACACTCAGTAAGTGACCTCCTTATACACTCAGTGAGATTGACATTTGAAACTTACACTCAGGACAATGTGTGTCTACACTCAGGAGATGACATTCCTCACACTCAGAGAGTAAACACTCCTGTAGTACACTGGAGAGTGACATTCCTCTCTTCAGGAGAGTGACATTGTTCTACACTCTAGATTGAGGAGAGGAGAGTGACATTCCTCTCTACACTCAGGAGAGTGACATTCCTTCTACACTCAGGAGAGTGACATTCCTCTCTACACTCAGGAGAGTGACATTCCTCTCTACACTCAGGAGAGTGACATTCCTCTCTACACTCAGGAGAGTGACATTCCTCTCTACACTCAGGAGAGTGACACTCCTCTCTACACTCAGGAGAGTGACATTCCTCTCTACACTCAGGAGAGTGACATTCCTCTCTACACTCAGGAGGTGACATTCCTCTCTACACTCAGGAGAGTGGCATTCCTCTCTACACTCAGGAGAGTGACATTCCTCTCTACACTCAGGAGAGTGACACTCCTCTCTACACTCAGGAGAGTGACATTCCTCTCTACACTCAGGAGAGTGACACTCCTCTCTACACTCAGGAGAGCGGCATTCCTCTCTACACTCAGGAGAGTGACCTCTACTCAGGAGAGCAGCATTCCTCTCTACTCAGGAGAGCAGCATTCCTCGAGAAGGAGAGAGATCCTCTCTACGGACACTCAGGAGAGTGACATTGCCTCTCTACACTCAGGAGAGTGACATTCCTCTCTACACTCAGGAGAGTGACCTCCTCTCTACACCAGGAGAGTGACATTCCTCTCTACACTCAGGAGAGTGACATTCCTCTCTACACTCAGGAGAGTGACATTCCTCTCTACACTCAGGAGAGTGACACTCCTCTCTACACTCAGGAGAGTGACATTCCTCTCTACACTCAGGAGAGTGACATTCCTCTCTACACTCAGGAGAGTGACATTCCTCTCTACACTCAGGAGAGTGGCATTCCTCTCTACACTCAGGAGAGTGACATTCCTCTCTACACTCAGGAGAGTGACATTCCTCTCTACACTCAGGAGAGTGACATTCCTCTCTACACTCAGGAGAGTGACATTCCTCTCTACACTCAGGAGAGCGGCATTCCTCTCTACACTCAGGAGAGTGACATTCCTCTCTACTCAGGAGAGCAGCATTCCTCTCTACTCAGGAGAGCAGCATTCCTCTCTACACTCAGGAGAGTGACATTCCTCTCTACACTCAGGAGAGTGACATTCCTCTCTACACTCAGGAGAGTGACACTCCTCTCTACACTCAGGAGAGTGACATTCCTCTCTACACTCAGGAGAGTGACACTCCTCTCTACACTCAGGAGAGTGGCATTCCTCTCTACACTCAGGAGAGCGGCATTCCTCTCTACTCAGGAGAGCAGCATTCCTCTCTACACTCAGGAGAGTGACATTCCTCTCTACACTCAGGAGAGTGACATTCCTCTCTACTCAGGAGAGCAGCATTCCTCTCTACTCAGGAGAGTGACATTCCTCTCTACTCAGGAGAGTGACATTCCTCTCTACTCAGGAGAGCAGCATTCCTCTCTACTCAGGAGAGCAGCATTCCTCTCTACTCAGGAGAGTGACATTCCTCTCTACACTCAGGAGAGCAGCATTCCTCTCTACTCAGGAGAGTGACATTCCTCTCTACACTCAGGAGAGTTGCATTCTTCTCCTTATTCAACCACTTCCCACACCCCACATTCAGCTCCTTACATTTTTCCTCCTACCCTCCCTTCCCTACACACACACACACACACACACACACACACACACACACACACACACACACACACACACACTCACACTCACACCACCACCACCACCACCACCACACTCCTAGACACTCCTAGATACTAGTAGATAGTCCTAGACACTCCTAGATACTACTAGATACTACTAGAAACTATTAGATAGTCATAGATACTACTAGATAGTCCTAGATACTACTATAAACTATTAGATAGTCTTAGACAGTCCTAGATACTACTAGATACTACTAGAAACTACTAGATAGTCCTAGATACTACTAGAAACTATTAGATAGTCCTAGATAGTCCTAGATACTCCTAGAAACTATTAGATAGTCCTAGATACTACTCGATAGTCCTAGATACTACTAGAAACTATTAGATAGTCCTAGATACTCCTAGATACTTCTAGACAGTACTAAATACTACCAGATACTCCTAGATACTATTAAATACTCCTAGATACTCCTATACCGTACTAAATACTACAAGATACTAATCAATACTCTTAGACAGTAATTAATAATACCAGATATTACTAGATACCTAATAGACATAGATATAGTCTTACAGATGATGAGGTCGAGGGACACATGCCTCACTACACCAGGCCAAGTAAAACACCAACAACAACCCATCTCTACCCATCTGGGAATGTAAAACACCAACAACAACCCATCTCTACCCATCTGGGAAAGTAAAACACCAACAACAACCCATCTCTACCCATCTGAGAATGTAAAACACCAACAACAACCCATCTCTACCCATCTGGGAATGTAAAACACCAACAACAATCCACCTCTATCCATCTGGGATTGTAAAACACCAACAACAACCCATCTCTACCCATCTGGGAATGTAAAACACCAACAACAACCCATCTCTACCCATCTGGGAATGTAAAACACCAACAACAACCCATCTCTACCCATCTGGGAATGTAAAACACCAACAACAACCCATCTCTACCCATCTGGGATTGTAAAACACCAACAACAACCCATCTCTACCCATCTGGGAATGTAAAACACCAACAACAACCCATCTCTACCCATCTGGGATTGTAAAACACCAACAACAACCCATCTCTACCCATCTGGGATTGTAAAACACCAACAACAACCCATCTCTACCCATCTGGGAATGTAAAACACCAACAACAACCCATCTCTACCCATCTGGGAAAGTAAAACACCAACAACAACCCATCTCTACCCATCTGGGAATGTAAAACACCAACAACAACCCATCTCTACCCATCTGGGAATGTAAAACACCAACAACAACCCATCTCTACCCATCTGAGAATGTAAAACACCAACAACAACCCATCTCTACCCATCTGGGAATGTAAAACACCAACAACAACCCATCTCTACCCATCTGGGAAAGTAAAACACCAACAACAACCCATCTCTACCCATCTGAGAATGTAAAACACCAACAACAACCCATCTCTACCCATCTGGGAATGTAAAACACCAACAACAACCAATCTGGGAATGTAAAACACCAACAACAACCCATCTCTACCCATCTGGGAATGTAAAACACCAACAACAACCCATCTCTACCCATCTGGGAATGTAAAACACCAACAACAACCCATCTCTACCCATCTGGGAAAGTAAAACACCAACAACAACCCATCTCTACCCATCTGAGAATGTAAAACACCAACAACAACCCATTTCTACCCATCTGGGAATGTAAAACACCAACAACAACCAATCTGGGAATGTAAAACACCAACAACAACCCATCTCTACCCATCTGGGAATGTAAAACACCAACAACAACCCATTTCTACCCATCTGGGAATGTAAAACACCAACAACAACCAATCTGGGAATGTAAAACACCAACAACAACCCATCTCTACCCATCTGGGAAAGTAAAATACCAACAACAACCCATCTCTACCCATCTGGGAATGTAAAACACCAACAACAACCCATCTCTACCCATCTGGGAATGTAAAACACCAACAACAACCCATCTCTACCCATCTGGGAATGTAAAACACCAACAACAATCCACCTCTACCCATCTGGGAATGTAAAACACCAACAACAACCCATCTCTACCCATCTGGGATTGTAAAACACCAACAACAACCCATCTCTACCCATCTGGGAATGTAAAACACCAACAACAACCCAGCTCTATCCATCTGGGATTGTAAAACACCAACAACAACCCATCTCTACCCATCTGGGAATGTAAAACACCAACAACAATCCACCTCTACCCATCTGGGAATGTAAAACACCAACAACAACCCATCTCTACCCATCTGGGAATGTAAAACACCAACAACAACCCATCTCTACCCATCTGGGAATGTAAAACACCAACAACAACCCAGCTCTATCCATCTGGGATTGTAAAACACCAACAACAACCCATCTCTACCCATCTGGGATTGTAAAACACCAACAACAACCCATCTCTACCCATCTGGGATTGTAAAACACCAACAACAACCCATCTCTACCCATCTGGGAATGTAAAACACCAACAACAACCCATCTCTACCCAGCTGGGAAAGAAATGTATGATGAAGACGACAACACAAACACTTTTCCCTAAACAAGTCATCATGAAGTTTGGACAGCAGACAATGTGGCTGGACAGCAGGCTGTCTCAGATTTGTTCGACGATCAACACCCCACCATCCTCAGCTCGGTTTCATCCTGAAACAAACTCTCTCAATCTGTTTGTTAACCGAGGAATCACACTGCCTGCCGTCGTCTCAGCAAGTCGCCTGTGATTAGGGTACGCTTGTCCAGAGCCTTCAAACGTTGTTGTGGAGGACCAATCAAATGAAGGGGAAAAAAACTGAGACAACAGACGCTTTCACTTCTTCAATCGAATGTTTGTAGCAGAAATATTGTGTCCCTAGCTGTGGGTATAGGAAAGCAGACTACCTAGTCTTCATCTAACTCTACCTAGTCTTCATGTCTAATGATGTTCTGTATTATGTCATTCTGTATTATGTTTCATGTGTTGTGTTGGACCCCAGGAAGAGCAGCTGCTGCTTTTGCAACAGCTAATGGAGATCCTAATAAAATACCAAAAATACCAAATATCTCCGTAGGTACGGGAATAATTCTGCCCTTAAAAATGAAGCTGCGCTGTTTGTGAGATTTTAAAAAAGTAACCAGGTTTGCAGATGGGAACAGCTGTTTTCTCCAGCCCTGCTAGGCTTCTCTTCCAGTGCCCCCTACAACATCCCAGCTGCTGCCTCCCTCCGTTTGTTATATAAGTTTACCGCAAATGTTATTGTGTAATGAATTGTAGCTGAAAACAGAATGTGTGTGTGTGTGTGTGTGTGTGTGTGTGTGTGTGTGTGTGTGTGTGTGTGTGTGTGTGTGTGTGTGTGTGTGTGTGTGTGTGTGTGTGTGTGTGTGTGTTTAATTAGCATTATGTATGAACAGAAGACATCCGATTCTATGTGTTTACAACACATCCTGGTGTTAAATGCAGACGACGGCACAATATGCCGGAGAACAGTGTGTCAACCAATAAGCTTGTAGAAAACTTGTAATTACATCATCTAAAAAATGAAAGATTCAGATTTGGAAGAAAATAAAAGGTAAATCTGCTTCACTAAAGATTCACTAAAGAACTCAACCATAACCCTAACCCTTACACAACACTAGCTTAGAGATAACTCAACCCTGTTCCCTTACACAACACTAGCTTAGAGATAACTCAACCCTGTTCCCTTACACAACACTAGCTTAGAGATAACTTAACCCTGTTCCCTTACACAACACTAGCTTAGAGATAACTTAACCATGTTCCCTTACACAACACTAGCTTAGAGATAACTTAACCCTAACCCTTACACAACACTAGCTTAGAGATAACTTAACCCTGTTCCCTTACACAACACTAGCTTAGAGATAACTTAACCCTGTTCCCTTACACAACACTAGCTTAGAGATAAATTAACCCTTACACAACACTAGCTTAGAGATAACTCAACCCTAGCCCTTACACAACACTAGCTTAGAGATAAATTAACCCTTACACAACACTAACTTAGAGATAACTCAACCCTAGCCCTTACACAACACTAACTTAGAGATAACTCAACCCTAACCCTGTTCCCCTAAATAACACTAGCCTAGAGATAACTCAACCCTAACCCTATTGCCTTACACAACACTAGCTTAGAAGAAGATGAGGAGGAGAATGAAAATGAGAAGGAACATGGGGATGTAGAAGAGAAGGAATGGGGGAGGAGGAAGATGACGGCAAAGAGGAGAAGGAATGGAGGAGGAGGAAGGGGACAGTGAAGAGGAGAAGGAAGAGGGGAGAAGGAAGAAGATGACGATGAAGAGGAGAAGGAATGGGGGAGGAGAAAGAGGATGAGAACGACAAAGAGGAGAAGAAATGGGGTATGAGGAAGAGGATGAAGAACAGAATAAGGAACAGGGAGGAGGATGAAGATAACAATGAAGAGGAGAAGGAATGGGGTATGAGGAAGAGGATGAGGAACAGGGAGGAGGAGGAAGATGACAATGAAGAGGAGAAGGAACAGGGGACTAGGAGGATGAGGAGGAAGAGGATGAAGAGAAGGAACAGGGGACTAGGAGGATGAGGAGGAAGAGGATGAAGAGAAGGAACAGGGGACTAGGAGGATGAAGAGGAAGGGGATGAAGAGAAGGAACAGGGGGAGAAGGAGTGAAAAGGTCAGTCATTAGCATGTTCCATGAGTCTGTTTGTGTGTGGTGAGCAAATGCTGAGGGTGGCATTCAGGCCTTCAGACTAATCCAATTGGCATTTAATTAACTGGGGACCCAGTAAAGGGAGTTGACTTGCTCTAATCGATTCCAGATCGTCAGACAATACAAATAAACAGTCCCACTCAGGAGTCTGACAGTGAGAAGGCTGGATTAGCCCTGGTTCCACTACACCGAACCGGCAGCTCCCAGAAAGGGTGAAGCAACCTTTGCACCACAAACAAACAAACACACACACTGGTTTCCCCCCAGGCACTCTCGTTTGCCTTTGCTGTGGCACACACGAACGACCAGTTGGGTCTGGGCAAAACAACATGTCAAACAAGAAGATTGGACAAACAAACAAACTGGTACTGTGCGAGGGAGGGAGAAGAGTAGATGTGAGAGTAGTGGGGTTTGTGTCAGAGTTCCAACCAACAAACAGAACGGTTGGGTTGTCTGAGGAGTCCCTGTGGGGCCTTCACCACTCGCTGCCTTGGCAACCCTTTACCACCGGCCCACAGTCTTCGATTGGCTTATTGGCTTATTGGACACAGCCCCAGGCCTGTGGCTGCTGTGTTTTTCTGGGCTGGCCCACGGAGATCTTGGCGCTGCCAAGCACGGTCACTTGTGCTTATAGTGGCACACACACTGAGAGAGACAGCACTGAATACAGGTTTCTGCCCCAAATGGCACTCTATTCCCTACATAGTGCACTACTTTTGACCAGAACCATATGGCCATGTGACCCTATGGAACCTGGTCAAAAGTAGTGCACTATCTAGGGAATAGGGTGACCCAGGCCTTCCCTGAGAAAGGAAGAGGGAGAGACCCTGCCCCCTAACAATGTGACCCAGGCCTTCCCTGAGAAAGGAAGAGGGAGAGACCCCACCCCTAACAATGTGACCCAGGCCTTCCCTGAGACAGGAAGAGGGAGAGACCCTGCCCCTAACAATGTGACCCAGGCCTTCCCTGAGACAGGAAGAGGGAGAGACCCTGCCCCTAACAATGTGACCCAGGCCTTCCCCGAGACAGGAAGAGGGAGAGACCCTGCCCCTAACAATGTGACCCAGGCCTTCCCTGAGAAAGGAAGAGGGAGAGACCCCACCCCTAACAATGTGACCCAGGCCTTCCCTGAGACAGGAAGAGGGAGAGACCCTGCCCCCTAACAATGTGACCCAGGCCTTCCCTGAGAAAGGAAGAGGGAGAGACCCTGCCCCCTAACAATGTGACCCAGGCCTTCCCTGAGAAAGGAAGAGGGAGAGACCCTGCCCCCTAACAATGTGACCCAGGCCTTCCCTGAGACAGGAAGAGGGAGAGACCCTGCCCCTAACAATGTGACCCAGGCCTTCCCTGAGAAAGGAAGAGGGAGAGACCCTGCCCCTAACAATGTGACCCAGGCCTTCCCTGAGAAAGGAAGAGGGAGAGACCCTGCCCCCTAACAATGTGACCCAGGCCTTCCCTGAGAAAGGAAGAGGGAGAGACCCTGCCCCTAACAATGTGACCCAGGCCTTCCCTGAGAAAGGAAGAGGGAGAGACCCTGCCCCCTAACAATGTGACCCAGGCCTTCCCTGAGAAAGGAAGAGGGAGAGACCCTGCCCCTAACAATGTGACCCAGGCCTTCCCTGAGAAAGGAAGAGGGAGAGACCCCACCCCTAACAATGTGACCCAGGCCTTCCCTGAGAAAGGAAGAGGGAGAGACCCTGCCCCCTAACAATGTGACCCAGGCCTTCCCTGAGACAGGAAGAGGGAGAGACCCTGCCCCTAACAATGTGACCCAGGCCTTCCCTGAGAAAGGAAGAGGGAGAGACCCTGCCCCTAACAATGTGACCCAGGCCTTCCCGAGACAGGAAGAGGGAGAGACCCTGCCCCCTAACAATGTGACCCAGGCCTTCCCTGAGACAGGAAGAGGGAGAGACCCTGCCCCCTAACAATGTGACCCAGGCCTTCCCTGAGAAAGGAAGAGGGAGAGACCCTGCCCCTAACAATGTGACCCAGGCCTTCCCTGAGACAGGAAGAGGGAGAGACCCTGCCCCCTAACAATGTGACCCAGGCCTTCCCTGAGACAGGAAGAGGGAGAGACCCTGCCCCTAACAATGTGACCCAGGCCTTCCCTGAGACAGGAAGAGGGAGAGACCCTGCCCCCTAACAATGTGACCCAGGCCTTCCCTGAGAAAGGAAGAGGGAGAGACCCCACCCCTAACAATGTGACCCAGGCCTTCCCTGAGACAGGAAGAGGGAGAGACCCTGCCCCTAACAATGTGACCCAGGCCTTCCCTGTGGCTTTTGAGCTCCATCAGATGCACTTAGCGCAGATCTCTTGACACCAGGTTGAGAGAGAGGACAAAGGGAAACTTAGAGAGCTTACCACACACACACACGCACACACGCACACGCACGCACGCACACACACACACACACACACACACACACACACACACACACACACACACACACACATACACAGCTGAATTATTTATCAGCTACATCAGAGCTCTGATATAACCGCAAGATAGTGAGTGTCTTGGCTAAGGTGGGAGGGAGAGGGTGAATGGATGGAGGAGGGGGGTAGATGGATGGAGGAGGGATGGATGGAGGAAGGGGGATAAAGGAGTTTGGCTAAGACAGTCCATCAAGAGGACCTTTATTTTAATTGAATATGCAGGTTTGGAATTGTATTTATAAAGCATCACAGAGTTGGAGTGCTGATCTAGGATCAGGTCAGCCATACAATCTGATTTAATGTGATGCACTGTTTAAAAGCGTTACAGAGGGTTACAGAGGTTTACAGAGGGTTACAGAGGGTTACAGAAGGTTACATAGGCTTACAGGAGGTTACAGAGGCTTACAGAGGGTTACAGAGGGTTACAGAAGGTTACAGAGGCTTACAGAAGGTTACAGAGGCTTACAGAGGGTTACAGAGGCTTACAGAGGGTTACAGAGGCTTACAGAAGGTTACAGAGGCTTACAGAGGGTTACAGAGGTTTACAGAGGGTTACAGAGGGTTACAGAAGGTTACATAGGCTTACAGGAGGTTACAGAGGCTTACAGAGGGTTATAGAGGGTTAAAGGAGGTTACAGAGGCTTACAGAATGTTACAGAGGCTTACAGAGGCTTACAGAGGCTTACAGAGGGTTACAGAGGCTTACAGAGGGTTACAGAGGCTTACAGAAGGTTACAGAGGGCTACAGAGGCTTACAGAGGGTTACAGAGGCTTACAGAGGCTTACAGAGGGTTACAGAAGGTTACAGAGGCTTACAGAGGGCTACAGAGGGTTACAGAAGGTTACAGAGGCTTACAGAGGGTTACAGAAGGTTACAGAGGGTTACAGAGGGTTACAGAAGGTTACAGAGGGTTACAGAGGCTTACAGAAGGTTACAGAGGCTTACAGAGGGTCACACTGGGTTACAGAGGGTTACAGAAGGTTACTGAGGGATACAGGGGTTACAGAATGTTACAGGGCGTTACAGAGGGTTACAGAGGGTTACAGGGGGTTACAGATGGTTACAGAAGGTTACAGGGGGTTACAGGGGGTTACAGAGGGTTACAGGGGGTTACAGAGGGTTACCGAGGGTTACAGACTAAACCAAAAGAAGCCAAGAAGTCACCTAAGGAACCAAGTAGAGTCAAATAAAGCTCTCAGCGACGGCTCATTAAACTGCACTTAACCAACAGTAATGTCTGTTGTTGCTTTCCACAAAACAAATAAACCGAAAAGCCTGAATTGGGATATAATTTGAATATTCAAATGTAAATCATGCACACCAGACTGATAAAACAGTATCTAAGAAGGACCTGTCTCAGACAGCCACCCACACACAAAGAACACACACACACAGGGCTGCTGGCAGAAACACTCACACACACTGATTAACAGTATCTAAGAAGGACAGACACACACACACACACACACACACACACACACACACACACACACACACACACACACACACACACACACACACACACATACACACACACACACACACACACACACACACACACACACACACACACACACACACACACACACACACACACACACACATACACACACACACACACACACATACACACACACATACACACACACGCACACGCACACACACACGCACACGCACACGCACACGCACACACACATACACGCACACACACACACACATACACACACGCGAGCACGCACACACACACACACACACACACAGAGGCAGGGTGGGTGGTCTGGCTCTGACTGAGTGCTTCCACATCAGACCATAAAACCAGAAACGCTACAGTCTAAGCATCCAAACTCACTCACCTAACGACCGCACCAAAATTTAGTCGAAAGGTTTTCACCTGGCATTCACTGAAACCATACTTGACAGAAAAATCATTGACTGGCTTAAACTGCCATCTCTGAATTACATCTGAAGAGAAGCCCTACAGTCATCTACAGTCAAGCCCCCACTAACATACCAATAACATTCTCTAAGAAACCCTGAGGCTGGGATTAAATGCAAGGCACACTATTAGGGAAAGGGAAAGGGGGATACCTAGTCAGTTGTCAAACTGAATATATTCAACTGAAATGTGTCTTCTGCATTTAACCCAACTCCTGTGAATAATTATAAACTTTTTAAGGTAATTTACACCACCATGTGCAGAATGTACCATGAATGCAATCTCCTCCAAAGAAAATGTCAGCTGTATAGTGTCCTGTGCCGTATAGCATGCTGTGCCATATAGCGTGCTGTGCCGTATAGCGTGCTGTGCTGTATAGTGTCCTGTGCCGTATAGCGTGCCTTGCCATATAGTGTCCTGTGCCGCATAGTGTCCTGTGCCATATAGTGTCCTGTGCCGTATAGTGTCCTGTGCCGTATAGTGTGCTGTGCCGTATAGTGTCCTGTGCCGTATAGTGTCCTGTGCCGTATAATGTGCTGTGCCGTATAGTGTGCTGTGCCGTAGTGTCCTGTGCCGTATAGTGTCCTGTGCCGTATAGTGTGCTGTGTCGTATAGCGTGCTGTGCCGTATAGTGTCCTGTGCCATATAGCGTGCTGTGCCGTATAGCGTGCTGTGCCGTATAGTGTCCTGTGCCGTATAGTGTGCTGTGCCGTATAGCGTGCTGTGCCGTATAGCGTGCTGTGCCGTATAGCGTGCTGTGCCGTATAGTGTCCTGTGCCGTATAGTGTGCTGTGCCGTATAGTGTGCTGTGCCGTATAGTGTGCTGTGCCATATAGTGTCCTGTGCTGTATAGCGTGCTGTGCCGTATAGCGTGCTGTGCCGTATAGTGTCCTGTGCCGTATAGTGTGCTGTGCCGTATAGTGTCCTGTGCCATATAGTGTCCTGTGCCGTATAGTGTCCTGTGCCGTATAGTGTGCTGTGCCATATAGTGTGTTCTGCATTGAATCCCATTCCAAGTCATATTCTACTAAAGGGGTAAAGGTGTCGATAGTTTCCCTGAATATTTAAGCTTGTGTCCCATTCTCTGTATTTTGATGAAATCCCTGTGTCTGTGAGTGCAAAAGCGGTCCATTGCATGACCCTCATGACCCTCATGACCCTCATGACCCTCATGTCTCTACCATAAAAATGTAATGAGATTTAATGCTGCACTTCCTGATTTTTACTTCCTGCTTTACTCCCATGGGTAAAATGTTACTTTAGCCTCTGGTCCACCCACTACAGCCCTATTGACTTGATTGGTGTCGTCCCTTCCTGATCTTATATTTCTATAATCTCTGTTTCACAGTAAATGAGGAAGGATGGAACACGTGGCAACTACCAAGACCCATCTCTCCAAACCAAGACAGGTCCAGGAAGGATGGAACACGTGGCAACTACCAAGACCCATCTCTCCAAACCAAGACAGGTCCAGGAAGGATGGAACACGTGGCATCTACCAAGACCCATCTCTCCAAACCAAGACAGGTCCATGATCAGATCAAAAGTCTAAAAAGAGCAGATGCTGCGATTTGCTCTTTTGTTAAGCAAAAAAATGGTTTATTTTCTCTTCAAATATCAGTTTGGTTTAGTTACATCTGAGCAACCAACAGACCCAGGGAGGCAGTAATCGATTCAGACAGACGTGTGTATCCCATCTCAGCAGCATGGCTTGATGCCACGCCACACTGCTAGCTAGTCGGCTGGGGCGTTGCTTATTGGGGCCCTGAAGCATGTTGGCTGCAAATGTTATAACGCTTCCTACTAACCACCAGCCCCATTTTCAAACGTTCCTCTGGGAGGACATGTGAGATATAGTCTACTGGATATAGTATGTTGTTCAAGAGGATGCAATACAGGACAAAATATATCACCAAGGAGCCTCGAATAGGGTTAACGTTTTTTGGGGGTTGAACATCAACGTTTATACGTTTAGCCCTTTGCAGGAAGAAAGTTCAAGAATAATGACTGTACACATTATGACACAAGAGGATTTAGCTGGATGGTAGAGCACTTGACTTTCACTTGATCCCTTGAAAAGAAGGAGAGAGGGGGGAGGAAGAGATGGAAGGAAAGAGGAAAAGAAGGAAAGAGGGAGAGAGAGGGGGGAGGAGAAAGAGGGAGGGGGAGAGAGAGAGGGAGGAAGGGAGGGAGAGAGAGAGAGAGAGGGAGAGAGTGAGTGAGAGAGAGGGAGAGAGTGAGAGAGAGAGAGAGAGAGAGAGAGAGATAATGGGAGAAAATAAAATATATGTAGAACTAATGATGTGGTCTAGATGGATGCAGAGTCATGGAGGTAGACCTAATGATGTGGTCTAGATGGATCCAGAGTCATGGAGGTAGAACTAATGATGTGGTCTAGATGGATCCAGAGTCATGGAGGTAGAACTAATGAGGTGGTCTAGATTAATCCAGAGTCATGGAGGTAGAACTAATGATGTGGTCTAGATTAATCCAGAGTCATGGAGGTAGAACTAATGATGTGGTCTAGATTAATCCAGAGTCATGGAGGTAGAACTAATGATGTGGTCTAGGTGGATCCAGAGTCATGGAGGTAGAACTAATGATGTGGTCTAGATGGATCCAGAGTCATGGAGGTAGAACTAATGATGTGGTCTAGATGAATCCAGAGTCATGGAGGTAGAACTAATGATGTGTTCTAGATGGATGCAGAGTCATGGAGGTAGAACTAATGATGTGGTCTAGATGGATGCAGAGTCATGGAGGTAGAACTAATGATGTGGTCTAGATGGATCCAGAGTCATGGAGGTAGAACTAATGATGTGTTCTAGATGGATGCAGAGTCATGGAGGTAGAACTAATCATGTGGTCTAGATGGATCCAGAGTCATGGAGGTAGAACTAATGATGTGGTCTAGATGGATCCAGAGTCATGGAGGTAGAACTAATGATGTGGTCTAGATGGATCCAGAGTCATGGAGGTAGAACTAATGATGTGGTCTAGATGGATCCAGAGTCATGGAGGTAGAACTAATGATGTGGTCTAGATGGATCCAGAGACATTAGCGAGCTCATTGAAGGGGGATAAGTGATTCTTAGATGATTAACTTACAACAAAACCACATGTAAAAAATCACATGGGGAAAAAGGGACACGTGAGTCAGACACATGTTATTGTTTTTTTTTTCATTGGGAAGAGCGGTAGCGTTTTCAAAGAGACGACAAGTTTGTACCACAACAGACCAATCACAGAGATCCTTTTTAAACCCATCTATCCATCCATCCATGTCCACAAACAGAATGAAAGAGTGGAATGGGATAATGGGTATGCAGCAATTAAATTCTCTCTTTTCTTGAAAGAGGTTTAGTGACGATCTATTGGTAGTCATTCAGCCCCTCTTGAAAAGAAAATTTGATTTTCACGTGATTGTTTCAAATGAGTTTTTAACATGTGCGACTGCAATTCACATGTGAGGTGAAAACATGTTTTTCTCCTCACTTCAAAAAAGGGACTCATAAATTGAATACATGTTCAAATATGGTTTCACAGGTGAAATATAAGCTCAACATGTGAACACAGCTATTTCACATATCAAATTGCAAATTGCAAATTTGACATGTGTTTTCTTTTGTAATGTCAGAGCACAATCACACTCCAATGCTTCCTCCACCTCCTTCGCCTCCTCTTCTATCTTCATCCCAGGCAGTCGGAGACACTCTGTCCCCTTGAACAGTAGAGAAGAGAGGAGAGATGGAGTGGGAATGAAGAGGGAGGAGGAGAAGAGCAGAGGAAGCGAGAGGGGAGAGACGCGAGAATGGGGGACTAAAGCGGGGGACTGAACACAATTATATTTCTTATTTTGTTGGGAAGAGCGGTAAGGTTTCCATAGAGACGAGGTGTTTGTACCACAACAGACCAATCACAGAGATCCTTTTTAAACCCACCTATCCGTCTATCCATCCATATCCACAAACAGAATGAAAGAGTGGCATTGACAGAAAAGTGGAATGGGATAATGGGTATGCAGCAATTAAATTCCCTCTTTTCTTGAAAGAGGTTTAGTGACGATCTATTGATAGTCATTCAGCCCCTCTTGAGAAGAAAACGCTAGCAGTGTAAAAAGCCTTAAAACCAGGCCACAAGGAGGAGGGAGGAGACGACCTGACAGACAAGCAACAGCTTTATTCTACCTAGTTACCCTAACAAAGGTAAGACAGAAGGAGTGGAGAGAGAGAGAGAGAGAGAGAGAGAGACAGAGAGAGAGAGAGAGAGAGAGAGAGAGAGAGAGAGAGAGAGACAGAGAGAGAGAGAGAGAGAGAGAGAGAGAGAGACAGAGAGAGAGAGAAATCTTCAGAGAGTTGGGATGACAGCCATGGACCTTGTCCAGCCAAATGACCTTTCAGCGCTAAATAAAGAAATGTATAAAAACAAATAATGCTGTGAGGGAGAAGCCTGGACCGAGGTGGTTTGCATCGGCCCCGGCCTCCATTCATTGTGGATGGAGACGTGGTGGGCGGCCATGGCAGGTGGTGAAAGACCGACGGCTCCTCTCCCCTGTCTATGAACCAGGTGCAGCAGACTGATAACACACCACAGCCCTGTCAGCACCAACCCTTTATTTTTAGGGAGCAATATCCTCTGCCTGCGTTAGTGAATGGCCTTCAATCACTCCTCTTTCTTTATTTCCCTTTTTTGCCCCCTCCACCCCTCTCCTCCACCCTTCTCCTCCCCCTCTCCTCTCTCATTCCAGAGGACAGCCAGCGAATGTTCCTCACGTCCTCCTTCCTTGTCATGAGTGTCATTTAGTTTTGAGGGCAGCGGAGGTGAGGTGAGGAAGGCGAAGTGTGGTGTCACACAGATTGGCTGGAGTCTGGATGGTCTCTGTCTAGAGAAGACCCCCTCTGTCTAGAGAAGACCCCCTCTGTCTAGAGTAGACCCCCCTGTCTAGAGTAGACCCCCTCTGTTTAGAGAAGACCCCCTCTGTCTAGAGTAGACCCCCTCTGTCTAGACAAGACCCCCTGTCTAGAGAAGACCCCTCTGTCTAGAGAAGACCCCCCTGTCTAGAGTAGACCCCCTCTGTCTAGAGAAGACCCCTCTGTCTAGACAAGACCACCTCTGTCTAGAGTAGACCCCTCTGTCTAGAGAAGACCCCTCTGTCTAGAGTAGACCCCCTCTGTCTAGAGTAGACCCCCTCTGTCTAGACAAGACCCCCTGTCTAGAGAAGACCCCTCTGTCTAGACAAGACCCCTCGGTCTAGACAAACCCCCTGTCTAGAGTAGACCCCCTCTGTCTAGTTTAGACCCCCTCTGTCTAGAGAAGACCCCTCTGTCTAGAGTAGACCCCCTCTGTCTAGACAAGACCCCCTGTCTAGAGTAGACGCCCTCTGTCTAGAGAAGACCCCCTCTGTCTAGAGAAGACCCCCTCTGTCTAGACAAGACCCCTCTGTCTAGACAAGACCCCCCCGTCTAGAGTAGACCCCCTCTGTCTAGACAAGACACCCCCTGTCTAGAGTAGACCCCCCCTGGGGAGCCTTGTCAATACAACAAAAGGCTATAGCACAGTGTAAGGACTGTATGTACTGTGTGTGTGTGTGTCAGGTTTTCCGTTAGCTGGTAATTGCGGCTTTTGGCTGTTTTTAGTTGTTGTAAATCAGATAAATAAAAGTGGCCATTTGTCCAGGAGAAGAATAAGAAATCCATTGTGAAATAATGCCTTTTGGCCTCGTCATTGATGGAAATGCATTTGATCGGCCCCTTTATCGGTCGACGGGTTAATTTGCGTCATTTAGTGGAATTAAATTGGCGCGTGTACATATTTGTTATGTATCTTATTTATAGCACCCACACAGCAAACAGATACAGAGCCTATGAGCTGAAAATCTGTCAGACAGCGTTTTATAAGCCCAATCACTGCAAAACCATTCTTAATGCAATAGTGTGTTAAAAAATCAATTTGGGGGGCAAAAATGATTTTTAATTCATTTCTGAACTGGTAATTGAAGCGCACTTCCCAATGCATACGCAGAGGAAGGCAGGCTTCATCAGCGCGTCACACACCACTTTGCAATGAGCTGGAGGCAGAATCCATTTTGAAATCATATAGCTAGTTACTTGTTTGAAACCTGTATGTTTTACTACATATCATGAGGCATGTTTTACCATGCTTCAAAGTAGCCTAGGCAACATCCCACCATATCCCTGGAGGCAATTATTTTCTCTCATGTTCAATTGGTTATCAACTTTCTTTAATTGTCCAGTAGCCAAATGCACGTTCATGCATAGCCTTCTGCATTGTGCGCATTGCTGTGCTAATAATGTTAAGAAATAATAGTTTCTCAACATTTTAAGCTAAATGTTCTGATCTGTTGCATCAGACTGTTTTGGTTGTTGTTGCTTGTTAACGTCTTTCTACGTTACCTAGGTCTACTGGTTGTATGAATTTGGGATCTATCGTTCCACAATTGTCCCAGATTCGGTTTGGGCTATTTCTGTCTCGACAAGCTGACCAATAGAATATGTCAAATGTTCTACTACGAGGGATAGTACACTATAAATACAAAAGTATGTGGACACCCTTTCAAATGAGTGGATTTGGCTATTTCAGTAACACCCCTTGATGACAGGTGTATAAAATCGAGCACACAGCCATGCAATCTCCATAGACAAACTTTGGCAGTAGAATGGCCTTACTGAAGAGCTCATTGACTTTCAACGTGGCATCCTATGATTCTAGGATGCCACATTTCCAAAAAGTCAGTTTGTCAAATTTCTGCCCTGCTAGAGCTGCCCCGGGCAACGGTAAGTGCTGTTATTGTGAAGTAGAAACGTCTAGCAGCAAAAACGGCTCAGGTGCAAAGTGGTAGGCCACACAAGCTCACAGAACGGGACCGGCGAGTGCTGAAGCAAGTAAAAATTATCTGTCCTCAGTTCCAACACTCACTACCAAGATACAAACTGCCTCTGGAAGCAACGTCAGCACAAGAACTGTTCGTCTGGAGCATCATGAAATGGGTTTCCATGGCAGAGCAAACGCACACAAGCCTGGAGTGGAAAACTGGAGTGGTGTAAAGCTCACCGCCATTGGACTCTGGAGCAGTGGAAATGCGTTCTCGCTGTGTTAAGAAGCAGTGCGGCTTGGTTGGGTTGTGTATCGGAGGACGCATGACTTTCAACCTTCGTCTCTCCCGAGCCTGTACGGGAGTTGTAGCGATGAGACAAGATAGTAGCTACTAACAATTGGATACCACGACATTGGGGAAAAAAAGGGGGTAAAATGTAAAAATATTTTTTTTAAACGGTAAATGAACGCTGCCGTTCAAATGTCTGCCGCCCCGTTTTCATAAACCCTGGTGTGTGTGTGTGTGTGTGTGTGTGTGTGTGTGTGTGTGTGTGTGTGTGTGTGTGTGTGTGTGTGTGTGTGTGTGTGTGTGTGTGTGTGTGTGTGTGTGTGTGTGTGTGTGTGTGTGTGTGTGTGTGTGTGTGTGCGCGTGTGTGCGTGTGAGTGTGCGTGTGTGTGTGCGTGTGTGTGTGTGTGCGTGTGTGCGTGTGTGTGTGCGTGTGTGTGTGTGTGTGCGAGTGTGTGTGTGTGTGTGTGTGTGTGTGTGTGTGTGTGTGCGAGTGTGCGTGTGTGTGTGTGTGTGCGTGTGTGTGTGTGTGCGTGTGTGCGAGTGCGTGAGTGTGTGTGTGCATACTTGTGAAACAATGGCTAAAATACTATCAGACAGACGCTACAGTAGTATACCTGTGCCCTTTAATAATATATATTATGTACAATACCTGCATATGCACGGAGACCCTAAGGCTCTCTCTCTATATATCTCTCCTTCTCTAGCTCTCAGGGCTCTCCCAGGCTCACAGAGGGATCCACTTCAGTCATTTGTCAGTTCTGAGGAAGACAGGACCTGAGACAGGGTGCCAAGACCGATTCTGCTCAAAGAGCGTCTTGTACATTTCCCCACATTTATTCCCCATCCTTCAATCATTCCTACTGCCACCGTTACTGTCCCAAACAACACCCTATTCCCTATGTAGTGCACTACTTTTGACCAGGGCGCATAGAGCTCTGGTCAAAAGTAGTGCACTACACAGGGCATACGGAACACATCCCTACTGCCTGCCTTATACTCTCTTATACAACTCTAATGAAAACACCAGCCAGACGTCACCACTTCATCCCAAATGGCACCCTATTCCCTATATATTTTTTTAGTGCACTACTTTTGACCAGAAACCTATGGGAGTAGTGCACAATAAAGGGGATAGGCAGCCATTTGGGATGCAGACCCCTTGTCTTTTAAGAACATCACTTGACTGTGGTGTGTTCCGGAATGTCGTCCTCTGAATGGTGTCGGTTTGAAGTACGGAAGAGAAACATATTGAGAGAACTTAAGGTTTGCATCTACAAGTACAACCTTCAAATGTGCATGGGCAGCCAGCTGTGTGTATGGTGTAGCTTGTGAAGGGGAGATACACCTACTGTGTTTAGAGCAGTATGCTGTATACAGTATGATATGTAGAGGATATGTACTGTATATTTGATATGTACTGTACATATGATATATAGAGTATATATGATATGTACTGTATATATGATATATAGAGTATATATGATATGTACTGCACATATGATATATAGAGCATGTACGATATGTGCTGCATATATGACATGTACTGTATATATGATATGTACTGCATATATGATATGCAGAGTATAAATGATATGTACCGTGTATATATGATATGTACTGTAAATATATGAAATGTAGTATATGATGATGATGATACATATATGATATGTACTGTATATATGATATATATACTGTATATATGATATGTACTGTATATATGATATGTACTGTATCTATAATATATATACTGTATATATGATATGTACTGTATATATGATATATAGAGTATACATGATATGTACTGTATATATGCTATATAGAGTATATATAATATGTAGAGTATATATGATATGTACTGTATAAATGATATGTAGAGTATATATGAAATATACTGTACATATGAAATGTACTGTATATACGATATATAGAGCACATATGATATGTACTGTATATATGATATATAGAGTATATATGATATGTACTGTATATATGATATGTACTGTATATATGATATATAGACTATATATGATATGTACTGTATATATGATATGTACTGCATATATGATATGTACTGTATATATGATATGTACTGTATATATGATATATATAGACTATATATGATATGTACTGTGTGTATGATATGTACTGTATATATGATATATAGAGTATACATGTACTGTACTGCATATATGATATGTTCTGTAAATATATGATATGTAGAGTATATATGATAGAGTATACATGTACTGTATATATGATATGTACTGTATATATGATATGTATTGTATGTATGATATGTACTGTATATATGATATGTACTGTATATATGATATATATACTGTATATATGATATGTACTGTATATATGATATGTACTGTATATATGATATATATACTGTATATATGATATGTACTGTATATATGATATGTACTGTATCTATAATATATATACTGTATATATGATATGTACTGTATATATGATATATAGAGTATACATGATATGTACTGTATATATGCTATATAGAGTATATATAATATGTAGAGTATATATGATATGTACTGTATAAATGATATGTAGAGTATATATGAAATATACTGTACATATGAAATGTACTGTATATACGATATATAGAGCACATATGATATGTACTGTATATATGATATATAGAGTATATATGATATGTACTGTATATATGATATGTACTGTATATATGATATATAGACTATATATGATATGTACTGTATATATGATATGTACTGTATATATGATATGTACTGCATATATGATATGTACTGTATATATGATATGTACTGTATATATGATATATATAGACTATATATGATATGTACTGTGTGTATGATATGTACTGTATATATGATATATAGAGTATACATGTACTGTACTGCATATATGATATGTTCTGTAAATATATGATATGTAGAGTATATATGATAGAGTAAACATGTACTGTACATATGATATGTACTGTATATATTATATATATATAGTATTTATGATATGTATTGCATATATGATATGTAGAGTATACATATATGATATGTACTGTATGTATGATATGTACTGCATAGATGATATGTAGAGTATATATATGATGTGTACTGTATATATGATATGTAGAGGATATGTGATATGTATTGCATATATGATATGTACTACACATATGATATGTAGAGTATAAATGATATGTACTGTGTATATGATATGTACTGTAAATATATGATATGTAGGTATATATGATATGTACTGTACATATGATATATAGAGTATATATGATATGTACTGTATAAATTATATGTAGAGTATATATATTATATGTATTGTAAATATGACATGTAGGGGATATGATATGTACTGTAAATATCTGATTTATAAAGTATATATGATAGAGTATACATGTACTGTATATATGATATGTACTGTATATATGATATGTATTGTATAAATGATAGAGTATACATGTACTGTATATATGATATGTACTGTATATATGATGTGTATTGTATATATGATAGAGTATACATGTACTGTATATATGAAATATGATATATAGAGTATATATGATATGTACTGTATAAATTATATGTAGAGTATATATATGATATGTATTGTATATATGAAATGTAAGTATATAGTATATATATATATATGATATGATATATATATATGATATGTACTGTATAAATGATATGTAGAGTATATAGATGATATATACTGTATATATGATATGTGGAGGATATGTTATATGCACTGTATGTATGATATGCACTGTATAAATGATATGTAGAGTATATATATGATATGTACTACACATATGATATGTAGAGTATAAATGATATGTACTGTACATATATGATATGTACTGTATATATGAAATGTACTGTAAATATATGATATGTACTGTAAATATGATATATAGAGAATATATGATATGTACTGTATAAATTATATGTAGAGTATATATATTATATGTACTGTATATATGACATGTAGAGGATATGATATGTACTGTAAATATCTGATATATGAAGTATATATGATGGAGTATACATGCACTGTATATATGATATGTACTATATATATTATATGTACTGTATATATGACATGTAGAGGATATGATATGTACTGTAAATATCTGATATATGAAGTATATATGATGGAGTATACATGCACTGTATATATGATATGTACTGTATATATGATAGGTACTGTATATATGATATGTATTGTATATATGATAGAGTATACATGTACTGTATATATGAAATATGATATATAGAGTATATATGATATGTACTGTATAAATTATATGTAGAGTATATATATGATATGTATTGTATATATGAAATGTAAAGTATATATGATAGAGTAAACATGTACAGTACATAATATGCACTGTACACATGATATGTACTGTATATATTATATATAGAGTATTCATAATATGTACTGCATATATGATATGTAGAGGATATGTGATATGTACTGTATGTATGATATGTACTGTATAAATGATATATAAAGTATATATATGATATGTACTGTATAAATTCTATGTAGAGTATATATATGATATGTACTGTATAAATGATATGTAGAGTATATATATGATATATACTGTATATATGATATGTAGAGGATATGTTATATGTACTGTATGTATGATATGTACTGTATATATAATATATAGAGTATATATGATATGTACTGTATAAATTATATGTAGAGTATATATATTATATGTACTGTATATATCTGATATATGAAGTATATATGATAGAGTATACATGTACTGTATATATGATATGTACTGTACATATGATATGTACTGTATATATGATATGTACTGTAAATATGATATTACTGTATATATGATATGTATGGTATA
>NC_056432.1:8448644-8456144 GCF_018296145.1 Oncorhynchus tshawytscha
GGCATGAACTCTGAATGGTTAAGGTTAGGCATTAACTCTGAATGGTTAAGGTAAGGGTTAAGGTTAGGCATTATCTCGGAATGGATAAGGTTAGGCATTAACTCTGAATGGATAAGGTTAGGCATTAACTCTGAATGGTTAAGGCTAGGCATTAACTCTGAATGGTGAAGGTTAGGCAATAACTCTGAATGGTTACGGTTAGGCATTAACTCTGAATGGTTAAGGTAAGGCATTAACTCTGAATGGTTAAGGTAAGGGTTAAGGTTAGGCATTATCTCGGAATGGATAAGGTTAGGCATTAACTCTGAATGGTTAAGGTTAGGCATTAACTCTGAATGGTTAAGTTTAGGCATTAACTCTGAATGGTTAAGGTAAGGGTTAAGGTTAGGCATTAACTCTGAATGGTTAAGGCTAGGCATTAACTCTGAATGGTTAAGGTTAGGCAATAACTCTGAATGGTTAAGGTTAGGCATGAACTCTGAATGGTTAAGGTTAGGCATTAACTCTGAATGGTTAAGGTAAGGGTTAAGGTTAGGCATTATCTCGGAATGGATAAGGTTAGGCATTAACTCTGAATGGATAAGGTTAGGCATTAACTCTGAATGGTTAAGGTTAGGCATTAACTCTGAATGGATAAGGTTAGGCATTAACTCTGAATGGTTAAGGTTAGGCATTAACTCTGAATGGTTAAGGTTAGGCATTATCTCGGAATGGATAAGGTTAGGCATTAACTCTGAATGGTTAAGGTTAGGCATTAACTCTGAATGGTTAAGGTTAGGCATTATCTCGGAATGGTTAAGGCTAGGCATTAACTCTGAATGGGTAAGGTTAGGCATTAACTCTGAATGGATAAGGTTAGGCATTAACTCTGAATGGTTAAGGTTAGGCATTAACTCTGAATGGATAAGGTTAGGCATTAACTCTGAATGGTTAAGGTTAGGCATTAACTCTGAATGGTTAAGGTTAGGCATTATCTCGGAATGGATAAGGTTAGGCATTAACTCTGAATGTTAACATTTGAGGCTTAAAACAACAAAGAAGTTATTTATTGCTGGATTCAAACATGCAACTGTTGGAATCACAGTCCGCTGTTACCTACTTGAAGGAAACTGCGCTAACTGTTGCCCCTAGTGGCTGGTTTCCATATCATCACCCGACATCCTCTGGCATCTAATATGGACTTCTACCACGGATGACCTGGCAGGAGCGATTTGACCTGGCAGGAGTGATATGGCCTAGAAATCATACCTCAATTTTTTTATTTTATGTTTTCTCTAAATAAACTCTGTGGTTCAATCAAAGATAAAATACACTGCATTTAAAACAGTCAGCAATAATCTAATGAATCCAAGGACTTGTGAAATTATACCTAGGTTAAATATAAGTCTTCCACAACCATAAAATCCACTAATAATTGTATTATTTTATTAAAATAGTTTAACCTTCTTTTTTTGCAATAATCTGGCCTTTAAGTCCTTCTATAAAAATATCATTTTTTGTTACAGATGTATATACAAATATACAGATGTATATACAAATATACAGATGTATATATACAAATATACAGATGTATATATACAAATATACAGATGTATATACAAATATACAGATGTATATATAAATATACAGATGTATATATACAAATATACAGATGTATATATACAAATATACGATGTATATATTCAAATATACAGATGTATATACAAATATACAGATGTATATACAAATTTACAGATGTATATACAAATATACAGATATATATACAAATATACAGATATATATATACAAATATACAGATGTATATATACAAATATACAGATGTATATACAAATATACAGATGTAGATATACAAATATACAGATGTATATACAAATATACAGATGTATATATACAAATATACAGATGTATATACAAATATACAGATGTATATACAAATATACAGATTTATATACAAATATACAGATGTATATATACAAATATACAGATGTATATATACAAAAATACAGATGTATATACAAATATACAGATGTATATACAAATATACAGATGTATATATACAAATATACAGATGTATATACAAATATACAGATGTATATACAAATATACAGATGTAGATATACAAATATACAGATGTATATACAAATATACAGATGTATATACAAATATACAGATGTAGATATACAAATATACAGATGTATATATACAAATATACAGATGTATATATACAAATATACAGATGTATATACAAATATACAGATGTATATATACAAATATACAGATGTATATACAAATATACAGATGTATATACAAATATACAGATGTATATATACAAATATACAGATGTATATACAAATATACAGATGTATATATACAAATATACAGATGTGTATATACAAATATACAGATGTATATATACAAATATACAGATGTATATATACAAATATACAGATGTATATACAAATATACAGATGTATATACAAATATACAGATGTATATATACAAATATACAGATGTGTATATACAAATATACAGATGTATATACAAATATACAGATGTATATACAAATATACAGATGTATATATACAAATATACAGATGTATATATACAAATATACAGATGTATATATACAAATATACAGATGTATATATACAAATATACAGATGTGTATATACAAATATACAGATGTATATACAAATATACAGATGTATATACAAATATACAGATGTATATACAAATATACAAATGTATATTTACAAATATACAGATGTATATATACAAATATACAGATGTATATACAAATATACAAATGTATATACAAATATACAAATGTATATACAAATATACAAATGTATATACAAATATACAGATGTATATATACAAATATACAGATGTATATACAAATATACAGATGTATATACAAATATACAGATGTATATATACAAATATACAGATGTATATATACAAATATACAGATGTATATACAAATATACAGATGTATATACAAATATACAGATGTATATATACAAATATACAGATGTATATACAAATATACAGATGTATATACAAATATACAGATGTATATATACAAATATACAGATGTATATATACAAATATACAGATGTATATACAAATATACAGATGTATATATACAAATATACAGATGTATATACAAATATACAGATGTATATATACAAATATACAAATGTATATACAAATATACAGATGTATATACAAATATACAAATGTATATACAAATATACAAATGTATATACAAATATACAAATGTATATACAAATATGTATATACAAATATACAAATGTATATACAAATATACAAATGTATATACCAGACATAATGCATATCCACTAATAATGACTGACTTCTTGTAGCAGGCTTTAGAGATTAACACTGGTCTCATCAACATGATCTCTAACATAAGCCCACGTGCTAGCCATTAGCCAGCTAATCTTCATATTTCAAGTGTAGCCAACTTGGATCTATCTGCTAGCTAACAATGTAGAACAGTTGAATTCATATCTACATACCCTCCTGTCTGTCTCCAACTGTTTGCGCAGCATGCTAGCCTGTCCACTTTGTCTTGTTGAAATCAAGTGGCCTACATTATTTCTCTGAATTTTTTTATATAATTGTGTTTTATGCTTATTACACATTTATAAAGCACAGACTAGACAGCTAGCATAACCGTACTTGGCTAAAATGCTGCTAGTGGTATGAGGGGAGGTGCACACAGCCTACAGTCATTACACACAGCGCCGAAGGAGCGAAGGAGACAAGACCAAAAAGACAACATGAGAACAAGCGGACGTAAACGCTCAGAGAAATATATATATAATTTTTAAAAAGTGAAAACACACAAAAATATATATGTAGATAAATATACAAAGGATTTGTCGCCCAGCCCCATTGTGACGACGTAGCCTAATTAGTCAGCATCCACGTGGTCCCACTGCCGGAGCACTGAGAGAAAGGAAGAGGAAATGTACTGAGCTACCAGCAGCCCTCATAGAGAGATGATCCCACACTGAAACATCTATTTTTCATTCTTCCATTCTCTATCTCTTATTGTACCTCTCTCTTTCTCTCTCTCTCATATCCCCAATATGGTTGTTCGTCAGGAGCGGCGAGTGAGGCACTCATTTATTGATTTGTGATTTCTTCCCCCGACCCCAAAGCTGTATGTTTGCTCTCAACAGAATCAGTTGTCATTGTATACACAGCCCCTGTAGCGCAGCGGGAGGGTCCCAGTGACTCGGTTCACTTGAGGCAAAAATATTGTCTCATATTCCTCGCTGTTGCAGGAACACTGGACCGTCTGTCTGTCTGTCTGTCTGTCTGTCTGTCTGTCTGTCTGTCTGTCTGTCTGTCTGTCTGTCTGTCTGTCTGTCTGTCTCTCTGTCTGTCTGTCTGTCTGTCTGTCTGTCTGTCTGTCTGTCTGTCTCTCTGTCTGTCTGTCTGTCTGTCTGTCTGTCTGTCTGTCTGTCTGTCTGTCTGTCTGTCTGTCTGTCTGTCTGTCTGTCTCTCTGTCTGTCTGTCTGTCTGTCTGTCTGTCTGTCTGTCTGTCTGTCTGTCTGTCTGACCGTCTGTCTGTCTGTCTGTCTGTCTGTCTGACCGTCTGTCTGTCTGTCTGTCTGTCTGACCGTCTGTCTGTCTGTCTGTCTGTCTGTCTGTCTGTCTGTCTGTCTGTCTGTCTGTCTGTCTGTCTGTCTGTCTGTCTGTCTGTCTGTCTGTCTGTCTCTCTGTCTGTCTGTCTGTCTGTCTGTCTGTCTGTCTGTCTGTCTGTCTGTCTGTCTGTCTGACCGTCTGTCTGTCTGTCTGTCTGTCTGTCTGACCGTCTGTCTGTCTGTCTATCTGTCTGACCGTCTGTCTGTCTGTCTGTCTGTCTGTCTGTCTGTCTGTCTGTCTGTCTGTCTGTCTGTCTGTCTGTCTGTCTCTCAAGCAGCAGAAGAAAAACAACTGTCGTATCTCTGCCTGATCTCTGCCTGTGTATTGAATGCATGTGGGTGGGATCTGGCTAGAGGACATGAAACAGCAACAGCACCTTTAGAAGAAGAGGTAAAGTGAAACGGATCAAACGCAGGCAACTTTAAAGACCGGGCTTGGAGCATGCACACACACAGACACACACACACACACACACACACACACACACAGGAGCTCGGGCCTCTACAAAAGCCCAGTGATAAGAATAGACCACAGTTGGCAGTAGAAAAGAGAGTGAGGATGTTTACAAATATCTTGTTCTTCTCTCCCTCTGTCATCCCAGCCCTGATCTATACTCTACAGTAGGGTTTCCCTAACTCGGTCCTGGGGCTCCCCCTGTGTGATGGTTTTTGCGCTAGCACTATACAGCTGATCCAATTAATCAAAGCTTCATGATGAGTTGGTTATTTGAATCAGCTGTATAGCGCTAGGACAACCAAAACGTGCACACAGAGGGGGCCCCGGGACCAAGTTTGGGAGACCCTACTGTAGAGGGGTTTGACAAGAGAAACAAGACGGGTTTCGAGGTCCTTTCGTTCTGAACAAATACGTGTTCAGAATACCTTGAACTATTTTTAACTTCCACTCGTTGTGTTGTGTTGTGTTGCGTTGCATTGTGTCTAGGGCTGTGGCGGTCTTGACATTTGGTCAGCATGTTATTGTCAATGTCTGAAGAACCGAACATGAGTCAGAATGCCATTTGCAAACTCAGTGAAAGTTTGGAGGCTCATCAGAAAGATGTTTAGACCACTAAAAAGGTTCGATGGCCAGAGTCCTGTAAATTTCCAATGTTTCACCTGACTGCCCAGCGTTTGATGCTGTCCAACACCACCACACCTCGTTAGCCAGAGTGGAGGCCAGCAGAATCAAAGCCAAACAACCTCAGCTCAGAAACTATGAAAAACATAGACCCAGTCTTGTATCTGGGTCCGTTCTCATCATTTATCAAAGGTGTCCAAGCAGTTCACTGCCAAGCTAGCTTCAAGATGGAAAGGTCCATATCGTGTGGTGCAGCAGTTGGGGCCGGTGAACTACTTGGTCTGTTTGGACAACACTGGGGAAGATGTCAGGACGGTGCATGTTGTTGACCTAAAGCCCTGCTACCCTACGGCAGAAGAGCTGGATCGCAGGCAAAGCAACACCTGCAGGACCTCTTCTTGGACGACTCTGAGGATGAGGACTTCCCTGGTTTTGTGTAGCAGGAACATGAACCTGCCAAAGCCTGTATCCTCTGTTTCTACAGGCTTTGTTTTTTCATGGGAGGAGGAGTGTGGCGAAATCCTGCACGGAGCCTTCACCGTGCGTTGCCACTTTAAGAGCGCATCAGCAGTCAGAAAGGAGGAAATAAAGATAGCTCTTCCGGCTCTCTGTGGGAGGCTCTCGGTTGGCGTGGCAGTTTGATAGTGTGTGCAATGCTGCAGAAGTCTTGATTATTTTCAGCGTGCTTAGGTTGTAAAGTGTTTAACTTGATCATCGTGGTTACTGCTCTAGGTCGTGATTGTTATCTTTTAGGACCGCACCGGTTATTGATCGTATGGATTGGTAGCAACATTGTTGCGAAGCATTGACACAAACCAAAGTACCATCAGATGGACAGACAGTGCAACTGCAAGCCTGAAGTTAACTACTAAGATATGCATTGTATAATGGCACAAGTATTATTCATTAGCTCTTATATGAGTATGGGGGTGTTCTACATGCAACGTCATGTTTTTGAATGAATCATCACCTTAGAAAGCACTGTCTATTTCATTGTCTTTGGCTTTGAAACAACCATGTTTTGCACTCAGTTACAACCTTTTGTTGAACTTCTTTCTTGAAATTGATCATCACAGTGATGTCAAAACATTTAGCTCAACGGTGAGTTTTAAAAGCATGATTCTGTTTTGATGATAAGTGTTTTAATGTGATTTTAGATTGTATATGCATTGCTGTCAGAGTGATTAGAGGAACAATAGAGATCTGAGTACCAGGCCATTAGGACCTGATAGAGGAACAATAGAGCCCCGAGTACCAGGCCATTAGGACCTGATGGAGGAACAATAGAGCCCTGAGTACCAGGCCATTAGGACCTGATGGAGGAACAATAGAGCCCCGAGTACCAGGCCATTAGAACCTGATGGAGGAACAATAGAGCCCCGAGTACCAGGCCAAATAGTGGATTGTGAAAGTTCTCCACTGCATAGGCCTCTACTGTTCCTGCTAAATATGGAGATCAGTTTTTAAATGATTCACTGTCATTCACCCAGGTTACTACCATACTGTAAGGGTTGATCCTGATCCTGATCAGCTTCAGATTCATTCTAACACCATTATATTCACACCTAGGTAATTCAATTTTCTGATCATAACCTCAAAGCAAAAAGCATAATGAAGTAATTTTCTACAAATTGAAATTTTCAGAGAAAACTCTGTTTCATAGAAATAACAGGTTAATAAACCCCCATTTCAGGCAGTTGAACTGTTTTTGAAAAAGCATGTGTATATACACTACACCTT
>NC_056432.1:8463644-8481144 GCF_018296145.1 Oncorhynchus tshawytscha
CACAGGGAACACACAGGGAACGCACAGGGAACGCACAGGGAACGCACAGGGAACGCACAGGGAACACACAGGGAAAGCCCAGGGAACACACAGGGAACACACAGGGAACACACAGGGAAAGCCCAGGGAACACACAGGGAACGCACAGGGAACGCACAGGGAACACACAGGGAACACACAGGGAAAGCACAGGGAACACACAGGGAACGCACAGGGAACGCACAGGGAACGCACAGGGAACGCAAAGGGAACACACAGGGAACACACAGGGAAAGCACAGGGAACACACAGGGAACGCACAGGGAACACACAGGGAACGCACAGGGAACGCACAGGGAACACACGGGGAAAGCACAGGGAACGCACAGGGAACGCACAGGGAACGCACAGGGAACACACAGGAAAGCCCAGGGAACACACAGGGAACACACAGGGAACACACAGGGAAAGCCCAGGGAACACACAGGGAACGCACAGGGAACGCACAGGGAACACACAGGGAACACACAGGGAAAGCACAGGGAACACACAGGGAACGCACAGGGAACACACAGGGAACGCACAGGGAACGCACAGGGAACGCACAGGGAACGCACAGGGAACACACAGGGAACACACAGGGAAAGCACAGGGAACACACAGGGAACGCACAGGGAACACACAGGGAACACACAGGGAACACACAGGGAACGCACAGGGAACACACAGGGAAAGCCCAGGGAACACACAGGGAACACACAGGGAAAGCACAGGGAACACACAGGGAACGCACAGGGAACGCACAGGGAACGCACAGGGAACGCACAGGGAACACACAGGGAACACACAGGGAACGCACAGGGAACGCACAGGGAACACACAGGGAACGCACAGGGAACGCACAGGGAACGCACAGGGAACGCACAGGGAACGCACAGGGAACGCACAGGGAACGCACAGGGAAAGCCCAGGGAACACACAGGGAACACACAGGGAACACACAGGGAAAGCCCAGGGAACACACAGGGAACACACAGGGAAAGCACAGGGAACACACAGGGAACACACAGGGAAAGCACAGGGAACGCACAGGGAACACACAGGGAACACACAGGGAAAGCACAGGGAACACACAGGGAAAGCCCAGGGAACACACAGGGAACACACAGGGAAGCACAGGGAACACACAGGGAACACACAGGGAAAGCACAGGGAACACACAGGGAACACACGGGGAACACACAGGGAAAGCACAGGGAACATACAGGGAACACACAGGGAACACACAGGGAAAGCACAGGGAACACACAGGGAACACACAGGGAAAGCACAGGGAACACACAGGGAACACACAGGGAACGCACAGGGAACGCACAGGGAACGCACAGGGAACACACAGGGAACACACAGGGAAAGCCCAGGGAACACACAGGGAACACACAGGGAAAGCCCAGGGAACACACAGGGAACGCACAGGGAACGCACAGGGAACACACAGGGAACACACAGGAAAGCACAGGGAACACACAGGGAACGCACAGGGAACACACAGGGAACGCACAGGGACGCACAGGGAACACACAGGGAAAGCCCAGGGAACACACAGGGAACACACAGGGAACGCACAGGGAACACACAGGGAACACACAGGGAACGCACAGGGAACGCACAGGGAACGCACAGGGAACACACTGGGAACACACAGGGAAAGCCCAGGGAACACACAGGGAACGCACAGGGAACACACAGGGAAAGCCCAGGGAACACACAGGGAACACACAGGGAACACACAGGGAAATCCCAGGGAACACACAGGGAACACACAGGAAAGCCCAGGGAACACACAGGGAACACACAGGGAAAGCACAGGGAACACACAGGGAACACACAGGGAACACACAGGGAAAGCCCAGGGAACACACAGGGAACGCACAGGGAACGCACAGGGAACACACAGGGAACACACAGGGAAAGCACAGGGAACACACAGGGAACGCACAGGGAACGCACAGGGAACGCACAGGGAACGCAAAGGGAACACACAGGGAACACACAGGGAAAGCACAGGGAACACACAGGGAACGCACAGGGAACACACAGGGAACGCACAGGGAACGCACAGGGAACACACGGGGAAAGCACAGGGAACGCACAGGGAACGCACAGGGAACGCACAGGGAACACACAGGGAAAGCCCAGGGAACACACAGGGAACACACAGGGAACACACAGGGAAAGCCCAGGGACACACAGGGAACGCACAGGGAACGCACAGGGAACACACAGGGAACGCACAGGAACGCACAGGGAACACACGGGGAAAGCACAGGGAACGCACAGGGAACGCACAGGGAACGCACAGGGAACACACGGGGAAAGCACAGGGAACGCACAGGGAACGCACAGGGAACGCACAGGGAACACACAGGGAAAGCCCAGGGAACACACAGGGAACACACAGGGAACACACAGGGAAAGCCCAGGGAACACACAGGGAACGCACAGGGAACGCACAGGGAACACACAGGGAACACACAGGGAAAGCACAGGGAACACACAGGGAACGCACAGGGAACACACAGGGAACGCACAGGGAACGCACAGGGAACGCACAGGGAACACACAGGGAACACACAGGGAAAGCACAGGGAACACACAGGGAACGCACAGGGAACACACAGGGAACACACAGGGAACACACAGGGAACGCACAGGGAACACACAGGGAAAGCCCAGGGAACACACAGGGAACACACAGGGAAAGCACAGGGAACACACAGGGAACGCACAGGGAACGCACAGGGAACGCACAGGGAACGCACAGGGAACGCACAGGGAACGCACAGGGAACGCACAGGGAACGCACAGGGAACGCACAGGGAAAGCCCAGGGAACACACAGGGAACACACAGGGAACACACAGGGAAAGCCCAGGGAACACACAGGGAACACACAGGGAAAGCACAGGGAACACACAGGGAACACACAGGAAAGCACAGGGAACGCACAGGGAACACACAGGGAACACACAGGGAAAGCACAGGGAACACACAGGGAAAGCCCAGGGAACACACAGGGAACACACAGGGAACACACAGGGAAAGCACAGGGAACACACAGGGAACACACAGGAACACACAGGGAAAGCACAGGGAACACACGGGGAACACACGGGAACACACAGGGAAAGCACAGGGAACATACAGGGAACACACAGGGAACACACAGGGAAAGCACAGGGAACACACAGGGAACACACAGGGAAAGCACAGGGAACACACAGGGAACACACAGGGAACGCACAGGGAACGCACAGGGAACGCACAGGGAACACACAGGGAACACACAGGGAAAGCCCAGGGAACACACAGGGAACACACAGGGAAAGCCCAGGGAACACACAGGGAATGCACAGGGAACGCACAGGGAACACACAGGGAACACACAGGGAAAGCACAGGGAACACACAGGGAACGCACAGGGAACACACAGGGAACGCACAGGGAACGCACAGGGAACACACAGGGAAAGCCCAGGGAACACACAGGGAACACACAGGGAACGCACAGGGAACACACAGGGAACACACAGGGAACGCACAGGGAACGCACAGGGAACGCACAGGGAACACACTGGGAACACACAGGGAAAGCCCAGGGAACACACAGGGAACGCACAGGGAACACACAGGGAAAGCCCAGGGAACACACAGGGAACACACAGGGAACACACAGGGAAATCCCAGGGAACACACAGGGAACACACAGGGAAAGCCCAGGGAACACACAGGGAACACACAGGGAAAGCACAGGGAACACACAGGGAACACACAGGGAACACACAGGGAAAGCACAGGGAACACACAGGGAACACACGGGGAACACACAGGGAAAGCACAGGGAACATACAGGGAACACACAGGGAAAGCCCAGGGAAATCCCAGGGAACACACAGGGAAAGCCCAGGAAAAGTCCAGGGAACACACAGGGAACACACAGGGAAAGCCCAGGGAAAGCCCAGGGAACACACAGGGAACGCACAGGGAACGCACAGGGAACGCACAGGGAACACACAGGGAACACACAGGGAAGACAAAATGTGGTTTCCGTCCAACCATTTCATGCAGAGAGATGACCTGACGCATCAAAAAGACAGGCCTTATGGAAACAACACATTTGTCGGTCAAATGTTCCAACGTGGACAAAACAAATTACGCAAGACAAGGTGGGATATTTTTTGAGGGGGGTCAGTGAAATAGATTATTTGACAATTGCGGTGGAAAAGCTTTTAATGCACAAATATTGATATAAAAACCATCACGTCGCAGTAAACTTGGAGTCACGTGACGATATGTTTTGTTGGTCTACCACGTGGAAAAGCAGAGTTTATAGAGAGATAGAATAAGATTAACTGTATAACTTATTTCATAACTTATGATGCTGAAGTGCACAATGATTCATGCAAATGTTTATTTTTGTATTTTTTTATTTAACCTTAATGTAACTATGGCAAGTCAGTTAAGAACAAATTATTATTTGCAATGAAGGCCTACCCCGGCCCGGACGGCCTACCCTGGCCCGGACGCCCGGACGACCTACCCCGGCCCGGACGGCCTACCCCGGCCCGGACAGCCTACCCCGGCCCGGACGCCCGGACGACCTAACCCGGCCCGGACAACGCATCCTGCAAATGTTCACTAAATATCCAGGAGGGTAGGCCTTCATTTGAATGATCCTTGTGATATGATGATCAGTGCTTAGCTGCCAATCATCAAATACAAAATGATCTTTTATCCATATCTCATCAGATAACCCGTCCACTTTATCAGTTCGCTGTATTATCGCAATGGTTTTTTTTGGTACTTTTTTTTTGTGACAAAACCATCGGTAGAGTTGAAAACGCGTTGGAAACCCATTAGATTTTATAAATATACGGTGCGTGGGAAGTCCCTGCAACCGCAAACATGTTTATGTGCACTACATCATCAAGCACAGCTTGTTTTGGATGGCCACGCCCCTCTGGTAGGAATATTCGCATATTGTTTTCATGAAGATTTTAGAAAATTTGCATGAAAAACTGTCGCCAACTGGATGGAAACCTAGCTACTGTTTCATTTGGGGAGGTCAGGGGGAAAGTTGAGCGGGGCCAAATGACTAATTCTGAATAAGACTTAATATAATACAAAGATTATTTGATGAGTAATAAAAATATACAGCTGCAATATGCTTTAAAAATGTCCACTTCACGAGGATATGGACTTTACATGAACCAGAAACATTTATAAATGTATTTTACCTTCTGTCTTCTTCTTCTTCTGTCGTTGACAACATTGTTAGGGAAAATGGTCATGAATAAAAATGAATAGTCTCGTTTATTTTTTACAACATAAATACACTGCAGCATGGAGAAAGAGAGAGATGTAGCCTACTGGGACAGTTTGGGTAGAGAGAGATATAGCCTACTGGGACAGTTTGGGTAGAGAGAGATGTAGCCTACTGGGACAGTTTGGGTAGAGAGAGATGTAGCCTACTGGGACAGTTTGGGTAGAGAGAGATGTAGCATACTGGGACAGTTTGGGTAGAGAGAGATGTAGCCTACTGGGACAGTTTGGGTAGAGAGAGATGTAGCCTACTGGGACAGTTTGGGTAGAGAGAGATGTAGCCTACTGGGACAGTTTGGGTAGAGAGAGATGTAGCCTACTGGGACAGTTTGGGTAGAGAGAGATGTAGCCTACTGGGACAGTTTGGGTAGAGAGAGATGTAGCCTACTGGGACAGTTTGGGTAGAGAGAGATGTAGCCTACTGGGACAGTTTGGGTAGAGAGAGATGTAGCCTACTGGGACAGTTTGGGTAGAGAGAGATGTAGCCTACTGGGACAGTTTGGGTAGAGAGAGATGTAGCCTACTGGGACCATATGGGGGAAGAGAGATGTAGCCTACTGGGACTGTATGGGGGAAGAGAGATGTAGCCTACTGGGACCATATGGGGAAAGAGAGATGTAGCCTACTGGGACTATATGGGGAAGAGAGATGTAGCCTACTGGGACCATATGGGGAAAGAGAGATGTAGCCTACTGGGACCATATGGGGAAAGAGAGATGTAGCCTACTGGGACAGTTTGGGTAGAGAAAGATGTAGCCTACTGGGACTGTATGGGGGAAGAGAGATGTAGCCTACTGGGACAGTTTGGGTAGAGAGAGATGTAGCCTACTGGGACTGTATGGGGGAAGAGAGATGTAGCCTACTGGGACTGTATGGGGGAAGAGAGATGTAGCCTACTGGGACAGTTTGGGTAGAGAGAGATGTAGCCTACTGGGACCATATGGGGAAGAGAGATGTAGCCTACTGGGACTGTATGGGGGAAGAGAGATGTAGCCTACTGGGACCATATGGGGGAAGAGAGATGTAGCCTACTGGGACTATATGGGGGAAGAGAGATGTAGCCTACTGGGACCATATGGGGAAAGAGAGATGTAGCCTACTAGGACTATATGGGGAAAGAGAGATGTAGCCTACTGGGACCATATGGGGAAAGAGAGATGTAGCCTACTGGGACCATATGGGGAAGAGAGATGTAGCCTCCTGGGGCCATATGGGGAAAGAGAAATGTAGCCTACTGGGACCATATGGGGAAAGAGAGATGTAGCCTACTGGGACCATATGGGGAAAGAGAGATGTAGCCTACTGGGACCATATGGGGAAGAGAGATGTAGCCTACTGGGACCATATGGGGAAAGAGAGATGTAGCCTACTGGGACCATATGGGGAAAGAGAGATGTAGCCTACTGGGACCATATGGGGAAAGAGAGATGTAGCCTACTGGGACCATATGGGGAAAGAGAGATGTGGCCTACTGGGACCATATGGGGGAAGAGAAATGTAGCCTACTGGGACCATATGGGGGAAGAGAGATTTAGCCTACTGGGACCATATGGGGAAAGAGAAATGTAGCCTACTGGGACCATATGGGGAAAGAGAGATGTAGCCTACTGGGACCATATGGGGAAAGAGAGATGTAGCCTACTGGGACCATATGGGGAAAGAGAGATGTAGCCTACTGGGACCATATGGGGAAAGAGAGATGTAGCCTACTGGGACCATATGAGAAAGAGAGATGTAGCCTACTGGGACCATATGGGGAAAGAGAGATGTAGCCTACTGGGACCATATGGGGAAAGAGAAATGTAGCCCACTGGGACCATATGGGGAAAGAGAGATGTAGCCTACTGGGACCATATGGGGAAAGAGAAATGTAGCCTACTGGGACCATATGGGGGAAGAGAGATGTAGCCTACTGGGACCATATGGGGAAAGAGAAATGTAGCCTACTGGGACCATATGGGGAAAGAGAGATGTAGCCTACTGGGACCATATGGGTTAAGTGGTTGAGTAATTGGTCAAGCTAGATCATGGAGAACAGGATGAGGAAAACAAGAGGACAAGATAAAGAACTACTCACATCGCTGCAGTCTTTAGTGCATACACAAGCTTTTAATATAATGCTTTTCATGGAAAAACCCCTCAGTATGGCTTTCATCCGTCTCTCTGGAAAGGAGAAATGCTTTGATGGCAACAAAATAATGGTCTCCGTTCACTGGCAGATCATTGGACATTGCAGAGAATCTTGTGGAAACAGAGCAGACCTTTTTGAGTGATTTGTTTACCCCCATTGTTGTTGTCCTCTTGTGTCTCCTCTCCTGTGTGTTTTTATTTTATCTTTATTTAACTCGGCAAGTCAGTTATGAACTAATTCTTATGACAGCCTAAAAACAGTGGGTTGTTCAGGGACAGAATGACAGATTTTCACCTAGTCAGCTCGGGGATTCGATCTTGCAACCCTCCGGTTACTAGTCCAACGCTCTAATCACTAGGCTAACTGCCGTGTCCTGTCTCTCCTTTGTGTCCTGTCTCCTGTGTCTCCTGTCTCCTTTGTCTCCTGTGTGTCCTGTGTGCCCTGTCTCCTGTGTCTCTGTTGTGCCCTGTCTCCTGTGTCTCCTCTGTGCCCTGTCTCCTGTGTCTCCTTTGTGACCTGTCTCCTGTGTCTCCTCTGTGCCCTGTCTCCTGTGTCTCCTCTGTGCCCTGTCTCCTGTGTCTCTGTTGTGCCCTGTCTCCTGTGTCTCCTCTGTGCCCTGTCTCCTGTGTCTCCTTTGTGCCCTGTCTCCTGTGTCTCCTCTGTGCCCTGTCTCCTGTGTCTCCTCTGTGCCCTGTCTCCTGTGTCTCCTCTGTGCCCTGTCTCCTGTGTCTCCTCTGTGCCCTGTCTCCTGTGTCTCCTTTGTGCCCTGTCTCCTGTGTCTCCTCTGTGCCCTGTCTCCTGTGTGTCCTGTGTGTCTTGTGTCTCCTCTGTGTCCTGTGTCTCCTCTGTGTCCTATCTCCTGTCTCCTGTGTGTCCTGTGTGTCCTGTGTCTCCTTTGTGCCCTGTCTCCTGTGTCTCCTCTGTGCCCTGTCTCCTGTGTCTCCTCTGTGCCCTGTCTCCTGTGTCTCCTCTGTGCCCTGTCTCCTGTGTCTCCTCTGTGTCCTATCTCCTGTGTCTCCTCTGTGTCCTATCTCCTGTCTCCTGTGTGTCCTGTGTGTCCTGTATCTCCTCTGTGTCCTATCTCCTGTCTCCTCTGTGTCCTGTGTGTCCTGTGTCTCCTCTGTGTCCTATCTCCTGCCTCCTGTGTGTCCTGTGTGTCCTGTGTGTCCTCTGTCTCCTCTGTGTCCTATCTCCTGCCTCCTCTGTGTCCTCTGTGTCCTGTGTGTCCTGTGTGTCTATGTAATACTAAGGAGGAGAAGTAAAGAGAAGAGAAGGCTAGGCTGCGTCCCAAATTGTACCCTATTGTACCTATAAAGTGTGCCACTATTGACCAGGGAGCCCTATGTGCCTGGGTCAAAGGCAGTTCACTAACATTCAATATACGCAGGCTAGGCCTGGACTAATAATAGTAATAGATTCAAATAGATTGTGTTTTTTTTAATGCACAACAACTCTAGCCCGCTGTCCGCGGGTGCACGTACATGCAGTCTTACCAGAAGTTAAAGCAAAATCGAAACGTTATGTCTCCCCAAAGAGGGGGAGCGAATCGAGAAGCTTTGGTTTTGCAGACCAGTGGGTTGCACCCATCCACCACCCCACCTGGCAACATGCTTGCTATCTACTTTCCAAATTTTGAATATCACATGTAGTTACCTCACTACAGATCCACCTTCAATTTCACAACGTAGTTACCTCACTACAGATTCACCTTCATCTTCACAACGTAGTTACCTCACTACAGATCCACCTTCATCTTCACAACGTAGTTACCTCACTACAGATTCACCTTCATCTTCACAACGTAGTTACCTCACTACAGATCCACCTTCAGCTTCACAATGTAGTTACCTCACTACAGATTCACCTTCATCTTCACAACGTAGTTACCTCACTAGAGATTCACCTTCATCTTCACAACATAGTTACCTCACTACAGATCCACCTTCATCTTCACAATGTAGTTACCTCACTACAGATTCACCTTCATCTTCACAACATAGTTACCTCACTACAGATCCACCTTCATCTTCACAATGTAGTCACCTCACTACAGATCCACCTTCATCTTCACAATGTAGTTACCTCACTACAGATTCACCTTCATCTTCACAACGTAGTTACCTCACTACAGATCCACCTTCATCTTCACAACGTAGTTACCTCACTAGAGATTCACCTTCATCTTCACAATGTAGTTACCTCACTACAGATCCACCTTCATCTTCACAACGTAGTTACCTCACTACAGATCCACCTTCATCTTCACAACGTAGTTACCTCACTAGAGATTCACCTTCATCTTCACAATGTAGTTACCTCACTACAGATCCACCTTCAATTTCACAACGTAGTTACCTCACTACAGATTCACCTTCATCTTCACAACGTAGTTACCTCACTACAGATCCACCTTCATCTTCACAACGTAGTTACCTCACTAGAGATTCACCTTCATCTTCACAATGTAGTTACCTCACTACAGATCCACCTTCAATTTCACAACGTAGTTACCTCACTACAGATTCACCTTCATCTTCACAACGTAGTTACCTCACTACAGATCCACCTTCATCTTCACAACGTAGTTACCTCACTACAGATTCACCTTCATCTTCACAACGTAGTTACCTCACTACAGATCCACCTTCAGCTTCACAATGTAGTTACCTCACTACAGATTCACCTTCATCTTCACAACGTAGTTACCTCACTAGAGATTCACCTTCATCTTCACAACATAGTTACCTCACTACAGATCCACCTTCATCTTCACAATGTAGTTACCTCACTACAGATTCACCTTCATCTTCACAACATAGTTACCTCACTACAGATCCACCTTCATCTTCACAATGTAGTCACCTCACTACAGATCCACCTTCATCTTCACAATGTAGTTACCTCACTACAGATTCACCTTCATCTTCACAACGTAGTTACCTCACTACAGATCCACCTTCATCTTCACAACGTAGTTACCTCACTAGAGATTCACCTTCATCTTCACAATGTAGTTACCTCACTAGAGATTCACCTTCATCTTCACAACGTAGTTACCTCACTACAGATCCACCTTCATCTTCACAACGTAGTTACCTCACTAGAGATTCACCTTCATCTTCACAATGTAGTTACCTCACTACAGATCCACCTTCATCTTCACAACGTAGTTACCTCACTAGAGATTCACCTTCATCTTCACAACGTAGTTACCTCACTACAGATCCACCTTCATCTTCACAACGTAGTTACCTCACTACAGATTCACCTTCATCTTCACAACGTAGTTACCTCACTACAGATCCACCTTCATCTTCACAACGTAGTTACCTCACTACAGATTCACCTTCATCTTCACAACGTAGTTACCTCACTACAGATCCACCTTCAATTTCACAACGTAGTTACCTCACTACAGATTCACCTTCATCTTTACAAAGTAGTTACCTCACTAGAGATTCACCTTCATCTTCACAACATAGTTACCTCACTACAGATTCACCTTCATCTTCACAACGTAGTTACCTCACTACAGATCCACCTTCATCTTCACAATGTAGTTAACTCACTACAGATCCACCTTCATCTTCACAACGTAGTTACCTCACTACAGATCCACCTTCATCTTCACAACGTAGTTACCTCACTACAGATTCACCTTCATCTTCACAACGTAGTTACCTCACTACAGATCCACCTTCATCTTCACAACGTAGTTACCTCACTAGAGATTTACCTTCATCTTCACAACGTAGTTACCTCACTAGATTCACCTTCATCTTCACAACGTAGTTACCTCACTAGATTCACCTTCGTCTTCACAACATAGTAACACACACACACATAAACCCACACACTCACACACACACACACATAGGTAAACACACACACACACACACACACACAGGTAAACACACAGGTAAACACACACACTCTCAAGCAAGCTGTAAGTGCAAGAGGAGCCGAGAGATCGATGATATGATAACATCTGGGGATCAAGGGGGGCATACAAGGATATGTGTGTAGTGGGATTACCCGGATTTGCAGAAGATCAGATAGACTCTGCAGATCTCTCAGAGCGGCGTAGAGACCTAGTCCTTTCACCTGTTTACACTGCACACAGGTCACACACACACACACCGACTATAGGCTCTCAAACACATACACACATACACACACAAACACACACTAGAGACACACACACATTCGCTTGAATATACCTACTAACACAGCTTAGATCTCTGCTCCTCACTGGCTGGTAGTCAGACTGGACAGCTGATGACGGCCCGTCCAAACTATACTACCGGTGAATGACGGCCCGTCAAAACTATACTACCGGTGAATGACGGCCCGTCCAAACTATACTACCGGTGAATGACGGCCCGTCCAAACTATACTACCGGTGAATGACGGCCCGTCCAAACTATACTACCGGTCAATGACGGCCCATCCAAACTATACTACCGGTGAATGACGGCCCGTCCAAACTATACTACCGGTGAATGACGGCCCGTCCAAACTATACTACCGGTGAATGACGGCCCGTCCAAACTATACTACCGGTCAATGACGGCCCGTCCAAACTATACTACCGGTGAATGACGGCCCGTCCAAACTATACTACTGGTGAATGACGGCCCGTCCAAACTATACTACCGGTCAATGACGGCCCGTCCAAACTATACTACCGGTCAATGACGGCCCGTCCAAACTATACTACCGGTCAATGACGGCCCGTCCAAACTATACTACCGGTGAATGACGGCCCATCCAAACTATACTACCGGTGAATGACGGCCCGTCCAAACTATACTACCGGTGAATGACGGCCCGTCCAAACTATACTACCGGTCAATGACGGCCCGTCCAAACTATACTACCGGTGAATGACGGCCCGTCCAAACTATACTACCGGTGAATGACGGCCCGTCCAAACTATACTACCGGTGAATGACGGCCCGTCCAAACTATACTACCGGTGAATGACGGCCCGTCCAAACTATACTACCGGTGAATGACGGCCCGTCCAAACTACACTACCGGTCAATGACGGCCCGTCCAAACTACACTACCGGTCAAAAGTTTTAGAACACCTACTCATTCAAGGGTTTTTCTAGATTTGTACTTTTTCCACATTGTAGAATAATAGTGAAGACATCAAAAGCTATGAAATAACACATATGGAATCATGTAGTAACCAAAAAAGTGTTAATCAAATATTTCATATTTGAGAATCTTCAAGTAGCCAACCTTTGCCTTGATGACAGTTTTGCAAACTCTTGGCATTCTCTCAACCAGCTTCATGAGGTAGTCACCTGGAATGAACAGGTGCGCCTTCTGAAAAGTTCATCTGTGGAAGGTCTTTCCTTCTTAATGCGTTTGAGACAAACAGTTGTGTTGTGACAAGGTAGGGGTGGTATACAAGGTAGGGGTAGTATACAAGGTAGGGGTGGTATACAAGGTAGGGGTGGTATACAAGGTAGGGGTGGTATACAAGGTAGGGGTGGTATACAAGGTAGAGGTGGTATACAAGGTAGAGATGGTATACAAGGTAGGGGTGGTATACAAGGTAGAGGTGGTATACAAGGTAGGGGTGGTATACAAGGTAGAGGTGGTATACAAGGTAGGGGTGGTATACAAGGTAGGGGTGGTATACAAGGTAGGGGTGGTATACAAGGTAGGGGTGGTATACAAGGTAGAGGTGGTATACAAGGTAGGGATGGTATACAAGGTAGGGAGGGTATACAAGGTAGGGGTGGTATACAAGGTAGGGGTGGTATACAAGGTAGGGGTGGTATACAAGGTAGAGGTGGTATACAAGGTAGAGGTGGTATACAAGGTAGAGGTGGTATACAAGGTAGAGGTGGTATACAAGGTAGGGGTGGTATACAAGGTAGAGGTGGTATACAAGGTAGGGGTGGTATACAAGGTAGAGGTGGTATACAAGGTAGAGGTGGTATACAAGGTAGAGGTGGTATACAAGGTAGGGGTGGTATACAAGGTAGGGGTGGTATACAAGGTAGAGGTGGTATACAAGGTAGAGGTGGTATACAAGGTAGGGATGGTATACAAGGTAGGGAGGGTATACAAGGTAGGGGTGGTATACAAGGTAGGGGTGGTATACAAGGTAGGGGTGGTATACAAGGTAGAGGTGGTATACAAGGTAGAGGTGGTATACAAGGTAGAGGTGGTATACAAGGTAGAGGTGGTATACAAGGTAGGGGTAGTATACAAGGTAGAGGTGGTATACAAGGTAGAGGTGGTATACAAGGTAGGGGTAGTATACAAGGTAGAGGTGGTATACAAGGTAGGGGGGTGGTATACAAGGTAGAGGTGGTATACAAGGTAGAGGTGGTATACAAGGTAGAGGTGGTATACAAGGTAGGGGTGGTATACAAGGTAGAGGTGGTATACAAGGTAGGGGTGGTATACAAGGTAGGGGTGGTATACAAGGTAGGTGGGGGTGGTATACAAGGTAGGGGTGGTATACAAGGTAGAGGTGGTATACAAGGTAGAGGTGGTATACAAGGTAGGGGTGGTATACAAGGTAGGGGTGGTATACAAGGTAGGGGTGGTATACAAGGTAGGGGTGGTATACAAGACCAAGTCCATATTGTCACGTTCTGACCTTTATTTCCTTTGTTTTGTATTTATTTAGTATGGTCAGGGCGTGAGTTGAATGGGTAGTCTATGTTTGTTTTTCTATGATTTGGGGATTTGTATGTTTCGGCCTAGTATGGTTCTCAATCAGAGGCAGGTGTCATTAGTTGTCTCTGATTGAGAATCATACTTAGGTAGCCTGGGTTGCACTGTTTGTTTGTGGGTGATTGTCTATGTTGATTGCTGGTGTCAGCACAGTTCTCATTAGCTTCACGGTTGTTATTTCGTTTATTGTTTTGTATAGTGTTCCAGTGTTCAGCGTTTTCTTTATTAAAATTCATGATGAACACATACCAGGCCGCATTTTGGTCCTCCGATCCTTCTCGCCTCTCCTCTTCAGATGAAGAGGAGGAAGACCGTGACACATATTGTGTCAAGAACAGCTCAAATAAGCAAAGAGAAACTACAGTCCATCATTACTTTAAGACATGAAGGTCAGTCAATACGGAACATTTCAAGAACTTTGAAAGTTTCTTCAAGTGCAGTCGCAAATTATGAAAATGTCTCTTATGAGGACCACCACAGGAATGGAAGACCCAGAGTTACGTTTTGCTGCAGAGATTCATTGGAGTTACCAGCCTCAGAAATTGCAGCCCAAATAAATGTTTCAAGGAGTTTAGTAACAGACACATCTCAACATCAACTGATCAGAGGACACTGTGTGAATCAGGCCTTCATGGTCGAATTGCTGCAAAGAAACCACTAATAAAGGACACCAATAATAAGAAGAGACTTGCTGGGGCCAAGAAACACGAGCAATGGACATTAGAAATCTGAAATCTGTCCTTTGGTCTAGAGTCCAAATTGGAGGTTTTTGGTCCCAACTGTTGTCTTTGTGAGACGCGTTGTGGGTGAACGGATGATCTCCGCACGTGTATTTCCCACCGTAAAGCATGGAGGAAGAGGTGTGACGGTGTGGGGGTGCTTTGCTGGTGACACTGTCTGATTTATTTAGAATTCAAGGCACACTTAACCAGCACGGTTACCACAGCATTCTGCAGCGATACACCATCCCATCTGGCTTGGGCTTAGTGGGACTATCATTTGTTTTTCAACAGGACAATTACCCAACACACCTCTAGGCTGTGTAAGGGCTATTTGGCCAAGATGGAGAGTGATGGAGTGTTGCATCAGAGGACCTGGTCTCCACAATCCCCGACCTCAACCAAATTGAGATGGTTTGGGATGAGTCAGACCACAGAGTGAAGGAAAAGCAGCCAACAAGTGCTCAGCATATGTGGGAACTCATTCAAGACTGAGAGAATGCCAAGAGTGTGCAAAGCTGTCATCAAGGCAAAGGGTGGCTATTTGAAGAATCTCAAATATAAAATATATTTTGAATTGTTTGACTTTTGTGGTTACTACATGATTCCATTTGTGTTATTTCATTGTTTTGATGTTGTCACTATGTTTCTACAATGTAGAAAATAGTAAATATAAAGAAAAACCCTTGAAAGAGTAGGTGTTCTAAAACTTTTGACCGGTAGTATACACCTAAACCATATCCAAACTGATGTCCCACATAATAGAGTTCGACCTAAAGACAACATTACATTGACAATAGTCTGATGGGTGAGAATATTATCAATTGTTAAATTGTATATGAAGAATCTGATGAACAGCGTAACTTGGAAATGACACAAGAGGTAGGGAAACGGAATGTGTCTTTGTCTAATTATCCCATAGAATTACAACCTGGTAAGACATCTTAATGTCTATATAGTTTTTCAGAAAGAGCAGATTCTATCCTTGCCAAACAACTCTTTAAAAAACAACCCTTGAGCTCTATTTTAAAATATATATTTTGGGCAGAATTACCACATTACATGTGCTGCCCAGGTGTACTCAAAGCACACTATTATATTTAAATTCAAAATATGCCATTCTGTTCTTTTGAAATGCATTTTCTTGTTTGATAACGTTTCTTACTACCTGCCCTTAACGATATAGCCTACAGTTACATTAAACTAATGAAACATGGTATTGTGTTATTTGAAATGCATTTTCTTTCATATTCTAATGTTTCATAAGATCTTCATTAACACAACCAAAATATATATTTTTTGCGATAGCATATATGCAATAAAAATGTTCAACTGTTAGATTGTTGACGTAAAAAAGACTTGTCATTGGCTCAAAGGGGATCCCTCGAGGCCAAGCTTTTCTAGTGTTAATGCATTATTACCATATACTGTATACTGGTACCCAGTTTATCATACGCAGTATACTGTGCAATTGACTGTAGCGTGTTCTATACAAACACCCTAGTAGGATATTACTGTGTCATAAATGTGTAGTAAACATAAGCATTTGGGTTAACTAAGAGACAAGAGAAGGGAGGGGAGGGATGGGGAGGGATGGGAGGGCGGGTGGGCGGGCGGGCTTTCTGGGGATAGAAATGGTTGGGGGTAGAGGACATGTGGTGCAGTGTGTCTGGATAATAAGAGTCTGGAACGGTGTCTGAGATGATAAGCGGGTTGATTATCACACACACACACACCCCCCACACACACACACACACACACACACACACACACACACACACACACACACACACACACACACACACACACACACACACCATAGTCCATGTCCTCTACAGCTTATGGGAAGTAAGTGACGCCAGACTTCCAGAAACAAACTTTCCTTTTCTGTAGCAGTGCAGTCAACCCAGTAAAAGTGTCCATGGTCACTCAGAATAAATTGCTGATCTAGGATCAGGTCTTGCCTGTCCATGTCACCTTATTCACTGTGATTCAGCTAAATGATACATCATATCAAATCAAAGTGTATTCGTCATGCACAGGATCCACAGTGTACACATTAATGAAATGCTGACCTGCCAGGTTGAGACAGAAGGTGTAAATGAAGAGGAGGACAGGCTGAGACAGGAGGTGTAAATGAAGAGGAGGACAGGTTGAGACAGGAGGTGTAAATGAAGAGGAGGACAGGCTGAGACAGGAGGTGTAAATGCAGAGGAGGACAGGTTGAGACAGGAGGTGTAAATGAAGAGGACAGTCTGAGACAGGAGGCGTAAATGAAGAGGACAGGCTGAGACAGGAGGTGTAAATGAAGAGGGACAGGTTGAGACAGGAGGTGTATATGAAGAGGACAGGTTGAGACAGGAGGTGTAAATGAAGAGGACAGTCTGAGACAGGAGGCGTAAATGAAGAGGACAGGTTGAGACAGGAGGTGTAAATGAAGAGGACGACAGGTTGAGACAGGAGGTGTAAATGAAGAGGACAGGTTGAGACAGGAGGTGTAAATGAAGAGGACAGTCTGAGACAGGAGGGTAAATGAAGAGGACAGGCTGAGACAGGAGGTGTAAATGAAGAGGAGGACAGGTTGAG
>NC_056432.1:8483644-8541144 GCF_018296145.1 Oncorhynchus tshawytscha
AAGGAGGAGTCGGCGCCCTGCAGCTGGCAGGAGACAGGAAAATAGGTGGGCAGAGAGGAGGAGAACCTTGGCTGGGTGTCTCCACCACCTCGACACTCTGACTCTGCAACACACAGAGAGAGGAAACAATAATAATCAAACAATACCACCTCACATTCTGACAGGACAGGTTGGGGCCACTTATCCTTCCTCCTCCTGTGACCCCCCCCCCCCTCCCCTGCATGTGTGCGTGTGCAAGTGTGTATGTGCACGTGTTTGAGTGTGTGTGTTTTGGCAGTGTGTTTGTGCTTGAATGTGTGTGTGTGTGTGTGTGTGTGTGTGTGTGTGTGTGTGTGTGTGTGTGTGTGTGTGTGTGTGTGTGTGTGTGTGTGTGTGTGTGTGTGTGTGTGTGTGTGTGTGTGTGTGTGTGTCGGGGCAGGTGGAAGGGGACTCTGCTGGGGTAGCAGCTGATGTGTTTCTGTGAAGACTGGAGTGTAAGAGCATTTTTTTTTTATAAGTACAAAGTTGAAACTCCCCTCTCGTCAGCAGTGAGTTACACTGGCGAGGCATCCATCTGGTATGGGACAGGGGCGGTTGGGGCCGTTGTGGTTGAGGGGGGAGGTGAAGGGGTTAACCATGTCAACCCCCCTCGGCACATACAAGTCCCATTCCACCGCATTGAACTCTAGTTGTTACTGCTCTGAAAAACACACACACACGCGCATGCACGCGCATGCACACACACACGCATGCACACACACACACACGCATACAGTACACGCACACGTGCACACACACGCACACCGTACAAGTAGGAAGGTGACACAAACTCTAGATCACCTTTACTCCACACACAGAGACGCATACAAAACACTCCCTGACCCTCCACTTGGCAAATCTGACAATAACTCTATCCTCCTGATTCCTGTTTACAAGCACAAACGTGTGTATAAGTTACCATTGACTCAGTACTCTGTGTATAAGTTACCATTGACTCAGTACTCTGTGTATAAGTTACCATTGACTCAGTACCCTGTGTTACCATTGACTCAGTACTCTGTGTATAAGTTACCATTGACTCAGTACTCTGTGTTACCATTGACCCAGTACTCTGTGTATAAGTTACCATTGACTCAGTACTCTGTGTTACCATTGACCCAGTACTCTGTGTATAAGTTACCATTGACTCAGTACTCTGTGTATAAGTTACCATTGACTCAGTACTCTGTGTATAAGTTACCATTGACTCAGTACCCTGTGTATAAGTTACCATTGACCCAGTACTCTGTGTATAAGTTACCATTGACTCAGTACTCTGTGTATAAGTTACCATTGACTCAGTACTCTGTGTATAAGTTACCATTGACTCAGTACTCTGTGTATAAGTTACCATTGACTCAGTACCCTGTGTTACCATTGACTCAGTACTCTGTGTTACCATTGACTCAGTACTCTGTGTATAAGTTACCATTGACTCAGTACTCTGTGTATAAGTTACCATTGACTCAGTACTCTGTGTATAAGTTACCATTGACTCAGTACCCTGTGTTACCATTGACTCAGTACTCTGTGTATAAGTTACCATTGACTCAGTACCCTGTGTATAAGTTACCATTGACTCAGTACTCTGTATATAAGTTACCATTGACTCAGTACCCTGTGTTACCATTGACTCAGTACTCTGTGTATAAGTTACCATTGACTCAGTACCCTGTGTATAAGTTACCATTGACTCAGTACTCTGTGTATAAGTTACCATTGACTCAGTACTCTGTGTATAAGTTACCATTGACTCAGTACCCTGTGTTACCATTGACTCAGTACTCTGTGTATAAGTTACCATTGACTCAGTACCCTGTGTTACCATTGGCTCAGTATCCTGTGTTACCATTGACTCAGTACTCTGTGTATAAGTTACCATTGACTCAGTACTCTGTGTATAAGTTACCATTGACTCAGTACCCTGTGTATAAGTTACCATTGACTCAGTACCCTGTGTTACCATTGACTCAGTACCCTGTGTATAAGTTACCATTGACTCAGTACTCTGTGTATAAGTTACCATTGACTCAGTACTCTGTGTATAAGTTACCATTGACTCAGTACCCTGTGTTACCATTGACTCAGTACTCTGTGTATAAGTTACCATTGACTCAGTACTCTGTGTATAAGTTACCATTGACTCAGTACTCTGTGTATAAGTTACCATTGACTCAGTACTCTGTGTATAAGTTACCATTGACTCAGTACCCTGTGTATAAGTTACCATTGACTCAGTACCCTGTGTTACCATTGACTCAGTACCCTGTGTATAAGTTACCATTGACTCAGTACTCTGTGTATAAGTTACCATTGACTCAGTACTCTGTGTATAAGTTACCATTGACTCAGTACTCTGTGTATAAGTTACCATTGACTCAGTACTCTGTGTATAAGTTACCATTGACTCAGTACTCTGTGTATAAGTTACCATTGACTCAGTACTCTGTGTATAAGTTACCATTGACTCAGTACTCTGTGTATAAGTTACCATTGACTCAGTACTCTGTGTATAAGTTACCATTGACTCAGTACTCTGTGTATAAGTTATCATTGACCCAGTACTATGTGTATAAGTTACCATTGACTCAGTACCCTGTGTATAAGTTACCATTGACTCAGTACTCTGTGTATAAGTTACCATTGACTTTGTACCCTGTGTTACCATTGACTCAGTACCCTGTGTATAAGTTACCATTGACTCAGTACTCTGTGTATAAGTTACCATTGACTCAGTACCCTGTGTATAAGTTACCATTGGCTCAGTACTCTGTGTATAAGTTACCATTGACTCAGTACTCTGTGTATAAGTTACCATTGACTTTGTACCCTGTGTTACCATTGACTCAGTACCCTGTGTATAAGTTACCATTGACTCAGTACTCTGTGTATAAGTTACCATTGACTCAGTACCCTGTGTATAAGTTACCATTGGCTCAGTACTCTGTGTATAAGTTACCATTGACTCAGTACTCTGTGTATAAGTTACCATAAGTTAGCATTGTGTAGGTATTATTACCTGTTTTACTTTCCTATTATCTTTCTCTCTGTATTGTTAAAGGGGGCCATAAGCATTTCACTATTAGTCCACACCTGTTGTTTACAAAGCATGTGACAAATACGACTTGATTTTTTTTTATTTTTATACTTACACACACTTTTACTAGGCAAGTCAGTTAAAGAACAAATGGTTATTTACAATGACAGCCTGCCAGGGAACAGTAGGTTTGTTCAGGGGTAGAAAAACAGATTTTTACCTTGACAGTTTGGGGATTCCCACCACCCACCAACCACCAACCGATCCAGCAACCTTTCGATTACTGGCCCAACGCTGTAACCACTAGGCTACCTGCCACCCCACAAACACACAGACACACAAAGCTGTAGGTATCGCTCCTTCTCTGGAACACAGGCTACTACTTGGACACTTCAATTCACTCATTCGTACACATTATGCACAGAGAAGGTACACAGTGTATACATCCAAACACACAGAAACAAAACATGAGTAATACGTGACTCTAGACAGACGGTTTGCCCCAGCTTCATACGTCTGCACAAGTTGGTAAAGTCACTGCTGTATCCGCTGCCCTAGCTAATCCTGAGAAATAATCCCCACCCGCAATTTAAGCCCCGTCTAACCAAACTTGGGTATTTGTTGTGAGAGTTGTCTGTCTAAGAGGAGCCTCCCTGGAATAATTGATTTTTCCCCATTCGAAAAGAGAGAGAGAGAGAGAGAGAAGTCGACATCCTCCCCAGTGCCTTGTGCCATTGTCTATCTTACGAAGCTCCGGATATCCGCACCATCGAGAGCATCCTGACTGGTTGCATCACCGCCTGGTACGGCAATTGCTCGGCCTCTGACCGCAAGGCACTACAGAGGGTAGTGCGTAAGGCCCAGTACATCACTGGGGCAAAGCTGCCTGCCATCCATGACTTCGAAACCAGGTGGTGTCTGAGGAAGGCCCTAAAAATTGTCAAAGGTCCCGGCCACCCCAGTCGTAGACTGTTCTCTCTACTACCACATGGCAAGCTGTACCGGAGTGCCAAGTCTAGGACCAAAAAGGCTTCTCAACAGTTTTTACCCCCAAGCCATAAGACTCCTGAACAGGTAGCCAAATGGTTACCTGGACTATTTGCATTGTGTGCCCCCCAACCCTATTTTACGCTGCTGCTACTCTCTGTTTATCATATATGCATAGTCACAATAACTATACATTCATGTCTATACTACCTCAATTGGGTCGACCAACCAGTGCTGCCGCACATTGGCTAACCGGGCTATCTGCATTGTGTCCCACCACCCGGGCTATCTGCATTGTGTCCCACCACCCGCCGACAGGGCTATCTGTATTGTGTCCCACCACCCACCAACCGGGCTATCTGCATTGTGTTCCGCCACCCACCAACCGGGCTATCTGCATTGTGTCCCACCACCCACCAACCGGGCTATCTGCATTGTGTCCCACCACCCACCAACCGGGCTATCTGCATTGTGTCCCACCACCCACCAACCGGGCTATCTGCATTGTGTTCCGCCACCCACCAACCGGGCTATCTGCATTGTGTCCCACCACCCACCAACCGGGCTATCTGCATTGTGTCCCACCACCCACCAACCGGGCTATCTGCATTGTGTCCCACCACCCACCAACCGGGCTATCTGCATTGTGTCCCGCCACCCACCAACCCCTCTTTATGCTACTGCTACTCTCTGTTCATCATATTTGCATAGTCACTTTAACCATATCTACATGTACATACTACCTCAATCAGCCTGACTAACCGGTGTCTGTATGTACCCTCGCTACTGTATAAAGCCTCGCTACTGTATATAGCCTCGCTACTGTGTAAAGCCTTGCTACTGTATAAAGCCTCGCTACTGTATATAGCCTCGCTACTGTGTAAAGCCTTGCTACTGTATAAAGCCTCGCTACTGTATAAAGCCTCTCTACTGTATATAACCTCTCTACTGTATATAACCTCTCTACTGTATATAACCTCTCTACTGTATATAACCTCTCTACTGTATATAGCCTCTCTACTGTATATAGCCTCTCTACTGTATATAACCTCTCTACTGTATATAACCTCTCTACTGTATATAGCCTCGCTACTGTATAAAGCCTCTCTACTGTATAAAACCTCTCTACTGTATAAAGCCTCTCTACTGTATAAAACCTCTCTACTGTATAAAGCCTCTCTACTGTATAAAACCTCTCTACTGTATAAAGCCTCTCTACTGTATAAAGCCTCGCTACTGTATAAAGCCTCTCTACTGTATAAAGCCTCTCTACTGTATAAAGCCTCTCTATTGTATAAAGCCTCTCTACTGTATAAAGCCTCTCTACTGTATAAAGCCTCTCTACTGTATAAAGCCTCTCTATTGTATAAAGCCTCTCTACTGTATAAAGCCTCTCTACTGTATAAAGCCTCTCTACTGTATATAGCCTCTCTACTGTATATAGCCTCTCTACTGTATATAGCCTCTCTACTGTATAAAGCCTCTCTACTGTATATAGCCTCTCTATTGTATATAGCCTCTCTACTGTATAAAGCCTCTCTATTGTATAAAGCCTCTCTACTGTATAAAGCCTCTCTATTGTATATAGCCTCTCTACTGTATATAGCCTCTCTATTGTATATAGCCTCTCTACTGTATAAAGCCTCTCTACTGTATATAGCCTCTCTACTGTATATAGCCTCTCTACTGTATATAGCCTCTCTACTGTATAAAGCCTCTCTACTGTACGTAGCCTCTCTACTGTATATAGCCTCTCTATTGTATAAAGCCTCTCTACTGTATATAGCCTCTCTACTGTATAAAGCCTCTCTACTGTATATAGCCTCTCTACTGTATATAACCTCTCTACTGTATATAGCCTCTCTATTGTATAAAGCCTCTCTACTGTATATAGCCTCTCTACTGTATAACCTCTCTACTGTATATAGCCTCTCTACTGTATATAGCCTCTCTACTGTATATAACCTCTCTACTGTACGTAGCCTCTCTACTGTATATAGCCTCTCTACTGTATATAACCTCTCTACTGTATATAACCTCTCTACTGTATGAAGCCTCTACTGTATAAAGCCTCTCTATTGTATAAAGCCTCTCTACTGTATATAGCCTCTCTACTGTATAAAACCTCTACTGTATAAAGCCTCTCTACTGTATAAAGCCTCTACTGTATAAAGCCTCTACTGTATAAAGCCTCGCTACTGTATAAAGCCTCTCTACTGTATAAAGCCTCTCTACTGTATAAAGCCTCGCTACTGTATAAAACCTCTCTACTGTATAAAGCCTCTCTACTGTATAAAGCCTCTCTACTGTATAAAGCCTCTCTACTGTATAAAGCCTCTCTACTGTATATAGCCTCTCTACTGTATATAGCCTCTCTACTGTATATAGCCTCTCTACTGTATAAAGCCTCTCTACTGTATAAAGCCTCTCTACTGTATATAGCCTGTCTTTTTACTCTTGTTTTATTTCTTTACTTAGCTATTGTTCACTTAACACCTATTTTGCACTGTTGGTTAGAGCCTGTAAGGAAGCATTTCACTGTATGGTCTATACCTGTTGTATTCGGCACACGTGACAAGTAAACTTTGATTTGTTATCAGAGACTAAACAAGACGTTATGTATTGTATGTGTTGTATTGGTTTCCTGTTTGGACACCAGGAAGAGGAGCCGTTGCCTTGGCAGCCTAATAGTAAAATACTACACAGATGCACAGAAACACATGACATTTGCGTAATAGGCTAAACACACACAAGGGCAACCACAGTTTCCCATATCAATTCATTAGGACTGTAACATAGCGTACATTATACAAACCCCTTCCATACATTTACATGACATTCCAGTGAAAGAAAATTGAGCCCTAGAATCAATGACGCTTTGCATATTATCTGATTTCAGAATAACCCCGATAAACAAAATTGTGATGCAGTCTGTATGCTCACAAACACCTCATACAGAGGGGCCTAAATAGAAAGGGACTCCAGCTCTGTGTGTGTGTGTGTGTGTGTGTGTGTGTGTGTGTGTGTGTGTGTGTGTGTGTGTGTGTGTGTGTGTGTGTGTGTGTGTGTGTGTGTGTGTGTGTGTGTGTGTGTGTGTGTGTGTGTGCTTGTGCGAGCGACTGCCTTGAAAACAGGATGCAGGATTTGATTTATTTATGTTACTCAAGATATCCCAGAATTGTATCTGATCCTTACAAAGGCGGTTGGCCTGCGAGAGGGAGTGTGAAAATATAATGAGGATTCGGAACGCCGCTGGCTTTCCTAACGTGACTTTAAACGCATTCTAATCCCCTCAGAGATTCCCAATACTCCATCAGCATTTTCTAGGAAAATGGAAACAGAGACAAGGAACGGCCATGAGGGACAGGCTTCACAGGGCCCAGCGGGCGGCTGCCACCACACATACCTGATTGGAGAAGGTATGGCAAACTGACAGTCTAACACAGGGGGAAAACGAGAAGGGATATATATATATATAGAGAGGGAGAGACAGAGAGCGACAGAGACAGACAGAGACACAGAGAGAGAGACGCAGAGAGATAGAGACAGAGACACAGAGAGAGACAGAGACAGACAGAGACACAGAGAGAGAGAGACACAGAGAGAGACAGAGACACAGAGAGAGAGAGAGAGAGAGAGAGAGAGAGACAGAGACACAGAGAGAGAGACACAGAGAGAGACAGAGACACAGAGAGAGACAGAGACACAGAGAGAGAGAGAGACAGAGACAGAGAGAGAGAGAGAGAGAGAGAGAGAGAGAGACAGACAGAGACACAGAGAGAGAGACAGAGAGAGAGAGAGAGAGAGAGAGAGAGAGCGAGAGAGAGAGAAAGAGAGTGCAAAGTAATGTAAATAATTCCCGTTTTGTTGTCTCTTAGCTTTCATGTTATGTGGTTTCTCAGTCATGTTGTTACTGGCCTACAGTATTATTATTGTCATTAATAGTGTTGTTATTATTAATAGTAGGTGTTAATGGAAATCACATTTCTACTGCTACTAAAGAAACATCCCCTTTTCAGGACCCTGTCTTTCAAAGATAATTCGTAAAAATCAGAATAACTTCATAGATCTTCAATGTAAAGGGTTTCAACACTGTTTCCCATTCACCTGTGGAACGGTCGTTAAGACACTGACAGCTTACAGATGGTGGGCAATTAAGGTCACAGTTATGAAAACTTAGGACACTAAAGAGGTCTTTTTACTGACTCTGAAAAAACACCAAACGAAAGATGCCCAGGGTCCATGCTAATCTGCGTGAACATGCCTTAGGCATGCTGCAAGGAGGCATGAGGACTGTAGATGTGGCCAGGGCAATACATTTCAATGTCCGTACTGTGAGATGCCTAAGACGGTACAGGGAGACAGGACGGACAGCTGATCGTCCTCGCAATGACAGACCACGTGTAACAACACCTGCACAGGATCGGTACATCCGAACATCACACTTGCGGGACAGGTACAGGATGGCAACAACAACTGCCCGAGTTACACTAGGAACGCACAATCCCTCCATCAGTGCTCAGACTGTCTGCAAAAGGCTGAGAGAGGAGACCTGTTGGATCGGAGAGTGAGGGCTAGGGCCATTCCCCCCAGAAATGTCCGGGAGCTTGCAGGTGCCTTGGTGGAAGAGTGGGGTAACATCTCACAGCAAGTACTGGCAAATCTGGTGCAGTCCATGAGGAGATGCACTGCAGTACTTAATGCAGCTGGTGGCCACACCAGATACTGACTGTTACTTTTCTGAGTTTATGTCTCAGTTGTTGAATCTTGTTATGTTCATACATATATTTACACATGTTAAGTTTGCTGAACGCAGTTGATAGTGACGTTTATTTGTACAGAAATACTTGTACAGAAATCCACCCTTTGGTGATCTGTGACATGGGAGAAACTTCCAGAAGGACAACCATCTCTGCAGCACTACACCAATCAGGCCTTTATGATAGAGTGGCCAGACGGAAGCCACTCCTCAGTAAAAGGCACATAATAGCCCGCTTGGAGTTTGCCAAAAGGCACCTAAAGACTCTCAGACCATGAGGTACAAGATTCTCTCTTCATGATTGAACTCTTTGACCTGAATGCCAAGTGTCACGTCTGGAGGAAACCTGGCACCATCCCTACGATGAAGCATGGTGGTGGCAGCATCATTCTGTGGGGATGTTTCTCAACAGCAGAGAGTTGGAGACTAGTCAGGATCAAGGGAAAGATGACTGAAGTAAAGTACAGCGAGATACTTAATGAAAACCTGCTCCAGAGCACTCAGGACCTCAGGCTGGGGTGAAGGTTCACCTTCCAACAGGACAACAAGCACACAGCCAAGGCAACGCAGGAGTGGCTTCGGGACAAGTCTCTGAATGTCTTTGAGTGGCCCAGCCAGAGTCCCGACTTGAACCTGATCGAACATCTCTTGAGACCTGAAAATAGCCGCACAGCAACGCTCCCCGTCCAACCTGACAGAGCTTGAGAGGATCTGCAGAGAAGAATGGGAAAAACTCCCCATATACAAGTGTGCCAAGCTTGTAGCGTCATACCCAAGAAGACTTGAGGGTGTAATCACTGCCAAAGGTGCTCCAACAAAGTACAGAGTCAACAAAGTACAGAGTAAAGGGTCTGAATACTTATGTTTTAAAAAAAATCAATTTTAGAATAAGACTGTAACGTAACAAAATGTTGAAAAATGGAAGGGGTCTGTAGACTTTTCGAATGCACCACATTTATACTTTGACAAAGTAATTTAACTTGCCATGTCAATAAAGTCTACTGAATTGAATTGAGAGAGAGAAGTGAACCTCCCACTGCTCTACACGGGGTTTGTGTGTATAACGACAAACCATTCTGTTAAGAGCACACATACAGCTTTGGCGTGGGGGGGGGCAGCAGGGGGGAAAATCACAGATAAATAAATGCGTGCCTCCTTCGCCGCCCCTGAGGAGCAACCATATTGAGGTTATGTACAATAAAATACACAGCAGTGGCAGTGAATGGTGAAAGAAGTGGGACGGGGGCATCAATCGATGCCAGAACAGGGTGTTTTATTGTGTATTCAGGGCTGCGAAATGTCAGATAACTCTGGAAGGACTCGCCCGCAACCTGATTTGTTTCGTCTCCTTCTTTCCCCCAAGTCTGTCCCCACATTCTACCTCCTTGTGTCCTGTCCCTTTGTCTTCACTCTTGGTTAGAAGGAGACAGGAGTAAAAGCCATTGAGCCCTTTACTTTTGACTTTCCCTGACTCCATTATTTTGTTAGAGAGAGATTTGTGATTTGTTACCGTGTATTGCTTAGCAAAGCATGGGTTATGTCTAAACGTATTCGAGAGACATTCAGGTTCTAACTTTTTTACATTTACTGTATTTAAACATGACAACATTTTCATCAGAGATGCGGCAAATGTATATAAATCATCCCTTTGGTGATCTGTGGCTTGGTCACGGAACAAATATTACCTACTCTGATTGCTCCAATAGCGTCTGTCGTTTTTGTCTCTGTTCCTATGGTAACCTGGGTCCCTGACAGTCCCCGAGGTGCTTAGCATATGTCCTGCTCCAAAAAAGAGAGAAGCTTAGTGGCTGACCTTCGGCCAAGTTCAGCTCTGCACTGCCACACCGCATATCCAACCCTCAGGAGGACTTAAGAGGCATTTCCTGTTGTCCTGCATCACACTTCCTACATCTGGCCAATAGCACAGAAGCCACCTGATCTCCCTCTCAACCTAACCCTTCAACTCTGGCATTTAATCTTTCACCAATCTTTATTTTATTTTTTTAAGTCTCCTTCTTTTCCTCCAATACAACCCAAAACAAAACTGACACAATTTAAACTCAATATCAACTATTACAACCCACCCACCTTCTTCCCGGTGCAGGGTGAAGTTTCCCCTAGACGCTGATCTTGGATCAGTTTAGGATTTTCCCCACTAATTGATAAGGTTAGGTTTGGGGGAGGGCAATCTGACCTTATTTCTGCACCTAGGGAAAATGTCATCCTGGAAGACTAGCATGTCAGGTTTAACGAATGTAGTCCTCCCTCCCGGTGAGGGATGGGACCCATTTCTACACCACAGTGACCTTTGACCCTAAAGGTAATGGAGGGAGTGCCTGTCTTTTCATGGTCATTTGTCATGCAGACCCCGCCTTCTCCACCCCACCACTGTTACCCCTCTCTGACAGTTGGTTCCAAAATCATCTCCTTTCTCCTGAAGTGTGCACTCGTTCACTACTTCCCTTAAATCTAAAACCGATAGATTGGAGGACGCATGGGCTAGTGGAAGTTTTTAACATATTTGCCTGACTCTATCATTTTCTTAGAGAAATTTGTGATTTGTTACCATAAATTGATTAGCAGGGCATGTGTTATGTGTCTAAACTGTATTCAAGTGCTAACTTCTTCCATTTATTGAGCTACTTTGTATTAAATATGATAATATTTTCATCAGAGATGCGGCAAATGTACAGAAATCCACCCTTTGGTGATCTGTGGCTTGGTCATGTAACAAATATTACCTCTTCCGATTGCTCTGATAGCTTCTGTAGTTTTTGTCTCTGTTCCTATGGTAACCTGGGTCCCTGAGGTGCTTAGCATATGTCCTGCTCCAAAAAAAGAGAAGCTTAGCAGCTGACCTTCAGCCAAGTTCAGCCCTGCACTGCCACACTGCATATAAAACCCTCAGGTGGGCCGGTACTTAGAGGCATTTCCGGTTGTCCTTGCATTACACTTCCTACATCTGGCCAATAGCACAGAAGCCACCTGATCTCCCTCTCAACCTAACCCTTCAACTCTGGCATTTAATCTTTCACCAATCTTTATTTATTTATTTTTTAAGTCTCCTTCTCTTCCTCCAATACAACCCAAAACCAAACGGACACAATTTAAACTCAATATCAACTATCACAAACCCCCCGTCCTCTTCCTTCCCGGTGCAGGGTGAAGTTTCCCCTAGATGCTGATCTTGGGTCAGTTTAGCATTTTCCCCACTAATGGATAAGCTATTTGTATGTATTATGGATCCCCATTAGCTGCTGCCAAAGCAACAGCTACTCTTCCTGGGGTCCGGCAACATAACACAGTTCTATACAGTTTAAGATATTACATGACATGTCATTTCATAACACCTTACCCAACATATTCCTTGTGTACCCTCAGACCACCACACCATCACCACATATTTACAATATAACATCCATGTGCACCGGTATAGAGTTGAGTATCTTATCATGTGTATGTGTGTCTGCGCCTGTGTGTGTGTCTCTTCATAGTCCATAAGGTGTATTTTTACCTGTTTTTAAAATCTGATTCTACTGCATCAGTTACCTGATGTGGAGTTTCATGTAGTCATGGCTCTATGTAGTACTGTACATTTCCCATAGTCTGTTCTGGACTTGGGGATTGTGAAGAGACCTCCGGTGGCATGTCTTGTGGGGTACGCATGGGTGTCTGGGTTGTGTGCTAGTAGTTTAAATAGACACCTCGGTGCATTCAGCATGTCAACACTTCTAAAGTAATGATGAAGTCAATCTCTTCTCCACTTCCAGCCATGAGAGATTTACATGCATATTATTAATGTTAGCTCTCCGTGTACATTTAAGGTCCAGCCGTGCTGCCCTGTTCTGCGCCAATTGTAATTTCCCAAGTCCCGCTTTATGGCACCTGACCACATGACTGAACAGTAGTCCAGGTGCAACAAAACAAAGGCCTGTAGGACCTGCCTTGTTGATAGTGTTGTTAAGAAGGTATAAACTAGGGCCTGTAGGACCTGCCTTGTTGATAGTGTTGTTAAAAAGGTATAAACTAGGGCCTGTAGGACCTGCCTTGTTGATAGTGTTGTTAAAAAGGTATAAACTAGGGCCTGTAGGACCTGCCTTGTTGATAGTGTTGTTAAAAGGTATAAACTAGGGCCTGTAGGACCTGCCTTGTTGATAGTGTTGTTAAAAAGGTATAAACTAGGGCCTGTAGGACCTGCCTTGTTGATAGTGTTGTTAAAAAGGTATAAACTAGGGCCTGTAGGACCTGCCTTGTTGATAGTGTTGTTAAAAAGGTATAAACTAGGGCCTGTAGGACCTGCCTTGTTGATAGTGTTGTTAAAAAGGTAGGCAGCGCTTTATTATGGACAGACTTCTCCCCATCTTAGCTACTGTTGTATCAACATATTTTGACCATGACAGTTTACAATCCAGGGTTACTCCAAGCAGTTTAGTCTCTCCTCAACTTGCTCAATTTCAACATTATTTATTACAAGACTTAGTTGAGGTTTAGGGTTTAGTGAATGACTCGTCCCAAATATAATTATTTTAGTTTTTGAAATATTTAGGACTAACTGATTTCTTGCTACACAATCTGAAACTGACTGCAGCTCTTTGTTAATTAAGTGTTGTAGTGATTTCAGTAGATGTAGTAGCTGATGTGTATAGTGTTGAGTTATCCACATATATATCCACACTGGCTTGACTCAAGGCCAGTGGCATGTCATTAGTTTAAATCCTAAATCCAAGATGGCGTAGCAGTCAGGCATCTTTTGTCTTCGTCTTGTCATGTCCCGTGTATATATCTTTTTATATATTTTTTCTTTGCATTTATTTTTTATATATTTCTTCTACTTCAACATACTTCAACCCGCCTCACCCAATGTGGTATGGGTCTGCTATTTTCTTTACTTTAGAACTGGAACCCCCAACAGAACACCCACTGCTAGCAGTCATTAGCTAACGTTAAGCCCGGACAACTCGTGCCAGTCTTCACAGCGCGATTCAACCCAGAGCTTATCGGACCTCTTTTCCTCCATATGCCCGGATTCCTACCGCAAGTTCTGTACCTCTTCACCTGGATCATCGCAGCTAGTTAGCTGCTATCCGATTGGCTTCTCCTGGCTAACGTCCCTGTTCCGAAGCAAGCACCAATTAGCCTGGAGCTAGACTATGCTAGGCCCATCTCCCGGCTAGCTGAAGAGGTCCACCAGCAACTCATTGGGCTACAATACCTATTTTGGCAATTGGCCTGGACCCCTTTAATGGCCGATACGGAGCCCCGCTGTTCCATCATGACAGGACTACCGATATAATCCGCCCAAGGGTTTTTTTCAACAGACTCCTCCGCTGCGACGTCCCCTGAATGCCCATCTGCTAGCCTGCTAGCCGCGGCCCGCTAGCTGTCTAGAGCATACAGGACTGTTAGCTGAAGAAGTCCATCAGCCAATATTTTGGGCTACTATACCCATTTTGCCAATTGGCCTGGACCTTTTTACTACACGGATCCCTGCTGACCCATCACGACTGGTCTGCCGACGTAACCGCACAAGGGGGCTACAACAAACGTCTTCTGTCGCAACGTCCCTCTAAGGCCCATCTGCTAGCCTGCTAGCCACGGCCCGCTAGCATTCTGAATCGCCGTGTCTCCTGCCCAGCTACTCTCTGGACCCTATGATCACTCGGCTACGCATGCCTCTCCCTAATGTCAAAATAGCCTCCAACACTCTACTCAGCAAATTGGATGCAGTCTATCACAGTGCCATCCATTTTGTCACCAAAGCCCCAGATACTACCCACCACTGTGACCTGCATGCTCTCGTTGGCTGGCCCTCGCTTCATACTCATCGCCAAACCCACTGGCTCCTGGTCATCTATAAGTCTTTGCTAGGTAAAGCCCCGCCTTATCTCAGCTCACTGGTCACCATAGCAACACCCACCCATAGCAGGCGCTCCAGCAGGTATATCTCTCTGGTCATCCCCAAAGTCAATTCCTCTTTGGCCGCCTGTCCTTCCAATTCTCTGCTGCCAATGACTGGAACGAATTACACAAATCACTGAAGCTGGAGACTCACAACTCCCTCACTAACTTTAAGCACCAGCTGTCAGAGCAGCTCACATATCACTGCACCTGTACATAGCCCATCTGTAAACAGCCCATCCAACTACCTCATCCCCATACTGTTATTTTTTGTTGTTGTTGCTCCTTTGCACCCCAGTATCTCTACCTGCACATTCATCTTCTGCACATCTATCACTTCAGTGTTTATTTGCTATATTGTAATTATTTCGCCACTATGGCCAATTTATTGCCTTACCTCCCTTAACTTACCTCATTTGCACACACTGTATATAGACTTTTTTCTATTGTGTTATTGACTGCATGTTTGTTTATTACATGTGTAACTCTGTGTTGATGTTTGTGTCGCACTGCTTTACTTTATCTTGGCCAGGTCGCAGTTATAAATAAGAACTTGTTCTCAACTAGCCTACCTGGTTAAATAAAGGTGAAATAAAACATTAAAATTAAAATTAGTAAAGATTGAAAAAAGTAAGGGGCCTAGACAGCTGCCCTGGGGAATTCCTGATTTTACCTGGATTATGTTGGCGTCCGTTAAAAAACATCCTCTTCGTTCTGTTAGACGGGTAGCTCTTTATCTACAATATAGCAAGGGGTGTAAAGCCATAACATATACATTTTTCCATCAGCAGACTAGGTTAGGTTTGGAGGAGGGGAATCTGACCTAGGGAAAACTTCAAACTGGAGTAGTGAAAGACGGCCATGTCAACTTAAACGAATGTAGTCCTCCCTCCCGGTGAGGGATGGGACCCATTACCACACCACAGTGACCTTTGACCCAAAAAGGTAATGGAGGGAGTGCCCGTCTTCTCATGGTCATCTGTCATGCAGACCCCGCCTTCTCCACCCCACCACTGTTACCCCTGTCTGACAGTGTGTGCCAAAATGATCTCCTTCCTCCTGAAGTGTGCACTCGTTCACTACTTCCCTTAAATCTAAAAGCATTGGATTGGTGTACGCATGGGCTAGTGGTAGTTACCACAATTTGCTACCGCGAATGCTTAGCAGGGCATGGGTTATGTCTCTAAACTGTATTCAAGTGCTAACTTCTTCCTTTATTGAGCTACTTTGTATAAAACATGACAATATTTTCATCAGAGATGCGGAAAATGTACAGAAATCCACAGTTTGGTGATCTGTGGCTTGGTCATTGTAACAAGTATTACCTCCTTCAATGGCTCCCATTAGCTTCTGACGTTTTGTCTCTGTTCCTATGGTAACCTGGGTCCCTGAGGTGCTTAGCATATGTCCTGCTCCAAAAAAAGAGAAGCTTAGCAGCTGACCTTCGGCCAAGTTCAGCCCTGCACTGCCACACTGCATATAAAACCCTCAGGAGGACTTAGATGCGTTTCCTGTTGTCTTGCGTCACACTTTCTGCATCTAGCCAATAGCACGGAAAACACCTGACCTCCCTCTCACCCTAACATGCTGTCTAGACTGGGCACGCTTGTGCATCCACATGCGCCATTGCACGCGTGTTGATTTTGTATATCTACACCAGACGTGATCCAGACACGCAGGTTGAAATATCAAAATGAACTCTGAACCAACTAAATTAATTTGGGGTCAGGTTGAAACACATGAAATATTCATGGACATTTAGGTAGCTAGTTTGCTGTTGCTAGCTAATTTGTCCTGGGATATAAACATTGGGTTGTTATTTTACCTGAAATACATATGGTCCTTTTTTTCTGGATCTGTGTAGAATTTAAACCCATTTTGACACAAAACTGTGTGTTCTCAACTCCAACATTTAATCCACAGATAAAAGGGGAAACCTACTTAGTTTCTACTCATTTTCAGTAGAAGGAGTTTTCTTCTCCTTCTTCTTCTGTGCATTTTATGTCTGATCGAAAATGGGCAACCAACTTCAAAGGTGCATTACCACCACCAACTGGACTGGATTGCGCACCTCAGTTCATCTTTCAATCACCCATGTGGGTCTATGCTCCTAAAAACCAAGTTCAAATTGTTGACATGCGCGAGCAGTTTAGAAGAAATGATTGAATAACGTATGTGTACATTTACTTTGCAACGTGAGCAGTGTGATCAGCATGTAAGCCTTGTCTCAACCTAACCCTTCAACTCTGGCATTTCATCTTTCACCATTCTTTATTTATTTTTTTAAGTCTGCTTCTCCCCCTCCAATACAATCCAATCTGACACAATTTAAACTCAATATAAACCATCAAAACAACAACAAAATATTGCTAAAAAATATCTCCTTTCTCCTGAAGTGTGCACTCGTTCACTACTTCCCTTAAATCTGAAAGCGTTGAATTGGTGGAAGTATGGGCTAGTGGGAATTTCCACCATATTTCTTATACCAGTCATTTCCAAATCAGTGAAGGGAAGTGAACAAGTGTACACTTTAGGAAGAAGGAGAGATAATTAGGACATAGTCTGAGTCTTATTGAACTAGGACTGTTTTAACTCAAGTTGGCACAAATCTGATACGGCCTACCGAAAACCTATTTGCATCACTTATTTGATCAAGGTTGTACGTATGACAACAATTTACGCTTCTGCAGTGATCTCTACGTGAAATGCATGTATGTATGTATGTATGTATGTATGTATGTATGTATGTATGTATGTATGTATGTATGTATGTATGTATGTATGTATGTATGTATGTATGTATGTATGTATGTATGTATATATGTATGTATGTATGTATGTATGTATGTATGTATGTATGTATGTATGTATGTATGTATGTATGTATGTATGTATGTATGTATGTATGTATGTATGTATGTATGTATGTATGTATGTATGTATAACTGTCAATCACCTTGGATTAGAGCATCTTCTAAATGTCCCTTTAGATGAAAATATGAGCACAGTTGTAAACATGTCCCTCCTTTTCCAGGAAAGAGACACAAAGGCAGAGCCTTGGCATCCTGGCACGGTATCGGTCTGTCCTGAACCTGGCGCTGGCTCCCCTGGCCTGGGTGCCTGGCACCGTCGCCTTGGCAACGGGCTGGCAGCATGAACGGAGTCCCATTGGGGCGGGGGGGGATTAGACCAGGACCAGATGTAACAATGTTGACAAAGCCCATCTGTGTCACCCCAAGGACCAAACAGACAGGCAGACGGACAGACAGTCAGACAGACAGACATGCAGGCAGGCAGAAAGGCAGACAGACAGGCACAGACTAAATGCGGGGCATTTTGAAAAGGTGGGTCGGCTAATACATTGATCCCACGGCCCTTAATTTAATTGTTGTGAGGCGTTGATTAAAAAGTGCTGTGCAAACACTTCTTATGGCTCTCCATCAGAGGTGGATGCTGGGTGGGGGGGGTGCAGCAGTGTTGGACGGTGGGGGAAGGGGCTGTTAGAGCGTCATGAGGATTTACGGCCTTAAACAGGAAGTCCGCCACGTGTCTAGAGTTCCATTCGCCGCGCCCGCTGCTCATCCATTGTTCCGGCCCTTTAGATACAGTATCTGGACCGCAGTGCAGTGCAGAACGTAAGCTGGTTGGCTAGCTGGCTGACTGGTTGGCTGGCTGCTTCTCAGAGTCTGAATATGATTCATTTATCCCCTGCCCTTGCTATTCACAGACCATTACATGTATTTGAGTCTAGACATTATTTACACCGTTTAACTCCCAACACGGATTCATTGGATTTGATTCAACGCGATTCCTACTGAGCTTTCATATCGATTTCCATGAAATGATTGATTACAAACCAGATTGACTGATTCCTCTGTCGGTTACCTACATTGTGTTGTGAGTGACATGGTTGAGCTATGGCAGCGAGTCTCAACCCTATCCGAGAAGCTAAAGGTCTCAGGACAATAATTCCATGGTCGAAGTATTTCCCAGAGAAGAAAGCATTCTATTGATTGTACGACTCGTCCGTTTTGGGCCGAGAGAGAAGGAGAGGGAGCGAGAGAGATTGGCTGCATCCTAAATGCCATCATATTCACTATGTTATAGTGCACTATTTTAGACCGGAGCTCATAAAGGCTCTGGTCAAAAGTAGTGCACTATGTAGGGAATAGGGTGCCATGTGGGAAGTATCCATTGAGTTCTATTTATGAGCCCTACATTCATCACAGGGTGTATTTCTGGGCTTTGCGTGGTTCATACCAATGCTTTTCTTTTCCTACTTGTTGATTTATGTCCCTGTCAATGTTCAGAAAACCACATTTCCCCAGACATAAGGCACCATCTTCCCCAAATCAGCCAGTCGCATGCGGCCATTTCCCAATACCCCCCACTCTGACCGAGTAGGGGACTGATGAGAGGGAGGAAGAAGTGTTAGGTGTTGTTGATAGAGGCATTGCTGCATGTAGTGTGTGAGGGTGAGGGTGAGTGTGTGAGTCAGTGTGTGAGTGTGTGTGTGTGTGTGTGCTCATGCGTGCGTGCGTGCGTGCGTGCGTGGATGTGTATCACATATATCCTGAGCTATTGTGGAGGTGTCAGGTCTCGCTTGCTAATAGCTGGCACCCACAGGATGTCCTGAGTGTGGAGGTGTGGGGCTTGAGTTGCCCCGTGGCCAGGCAAGTGTGAAAAAGCAATTTAAAATGGATGCCACCCCACTGAGAGTGGACAGCTTCACCCGAGGAGGAGCTCAGTCAACAGTGTCAGCCATGACCAGAGCAGTGGAAAGAGAGAGAACACGCCGTCAGAGTCTGTGCTCTAAACAAGGAACTTCTTTCTGCAAACCAACCTTAAGAAAAGTACAGTCAATCTTGAGGAAACTGGAGGAGCTGAACAGTACCTCACTAGCTGTTTTTCTGACACTGGAAGAAAGGAATCACTGAGAAAAATGTGCTTTGGCACTAGCAGGGCCCAGACCGCTCCACTAGCAGGGCCCAGACCGATCCAGTAGCAGGGCCCAGACCGCTCCACTAGCAGGGCCCAGACCGCTCCACTAGCAGGGCCCAGACCGCTCCACTAGCAGGGCCCAGACCGATCCAGTAGCAGGGCCCAGACCGCTCCACTAGCAGGGCCCAGATCGCTCCACTAGCAGGGCCCAGTCTGCATCACTAGCTCTCCTCAAGGAAACAGGGCCCAGTCTGCATCACTAGCTCTCCTCAAGGAAACAGGGCCCAGTCTGCATCACTAGCTCTCCTCAAGGAAACAGGGCCCAGTCTGCATCACTAGCTCTCCTCAAGGAAACAGGGCCCAATATGCACCTCATGGCAATGCAGTATTACAATATTGTGTGTGTGTGTGTGTGTGTGTGACATACATTTTGAGCTCTAGTCATTGATTTCCAATGGACTATGATATGAACACAGAGGACGTTGGCAGGGGGCTGCGTTTGAGACACCACTTCTATTACACTGAATCCATAAGGAATGATTAATACCAGTGGTTTCTGGAGACCTCCATTAATGTAATGATGAATGGTGCAAAGGGTTGCTAAAGAGGCATCGCTGCTTTCAAACAGATCTGGTGAGATTCAGATTGCGTCAATGAATATGTCGCATCTGGTGTTTGACCTTCCCTCAATGCATGTATTACAAGACTTGGTATCAGGACTAATATATATATCTCAAGCGCAGGCAACGACCACCATCTTGAGTGCATTGTTGTGGAATATGTCTAGCCAGAGAGAGAGACAGAACGAAGGCGGCCATTTTGCCTGTGTGTTCCTTCCTGAGAGTGATTGTCAGAGAGACTGGCCACGTGGCCAGAAAGAAAGCCCAGTAAATTCACTGTGTGTCAGTCACCAAGGAGCTGGTGTCACTGTAAACAGACGACCAGACACACTGAGACAAGTTCAATTAGAGCCCAAACACTGATGGGCTACTGGAGGAGACTCATCGCAATTACACACACACAGAGAGAGAGAGAGAGAGAGAGAGAGAGAGAGAGAGAACTACACTCCACTCAAGTTGTCATTTCAGAAGGTGCTTACTTTAGGGACTCCATCTCGACACTCCCCTGAAGGATCCTGGGACAACATCCTTACTAGTTACAGTCTTGTCTTTGCCCCACATGAATATTCACGAGGCGGGAGGAGGATCGTTAGGACGGCCCGCATTAATTCCATAATGAAAGAATCGATCGGGAGAGGCACTTAACGCTATATTACGAATGCCAGGCACATACAGGTTGAAAATTTGTATCAGAGCACCATTATACATCATGGCATGGAGTCAGCGCCGCCACCCTGGTGTCATGCGTGTGAGCTGATAGAGAGTGGCGATTACAAGTCACCGTCAATAAATGACATATCATTCAGCTAAACGTTCACAGCTAATCTCATTTGAGCATACTGGAGAGCATTGATTTCCACTGATGGGACTGACATTACTTACTAAATGCCCAGTAGTGAAAGGTTACCGACTGGAAATATGCCCTTTGGTTACATGCCATTTCTCTCAGCCACGGCTCTCCCTTACAAAGACAATCAACAGCTTTAATTGACCTAGATGGACATTCCTGCTTTCTCGTCGTCATAGAATAAATAAGACACACAGTATAGGATAAGAATACAGAGAGATAGAAATAAGGGAGAGAGAAAGAGGGAGACCTGCAAAAATATTCAACATACCAATTAGGATCTGGCTAAAAATACTTGAATCATTTATAGAAGCCATTGACCTTTATGGTTGTGAGGTCTGGGGTCCGCTCACCAACCAAGAATTCACAAAATGGGACAAACATCAAATTGAGACTCTGCATGCAGAATTCTGCTAAAATATCCTGTGCACAATGTAAAACACCAAATAATGCATACAAGAGTAGAATTAGGCCATTAACCGCTAATTATCAAAAATTCCAGAAAAGAGATGTTCAATTCCACAACCAACTAAAAATAAACGATTCCCAAACCTTCCATAACAAAGCCATCACCTACAGAGAGATGAACCTGGAGAAAACTCCCCTAAGCAAGCTGGTCCTGGGGCTCTGTTCACAAACACAAACACACCCCACAGAGCCCCAGGACAGCAACACAATTAGACTCAACCAAATCAGGAGAAAACTAAAAGATAATTACTTGACACATTAAAAAGAATCAACCAAAAAAACAGAGCAAACTAGAATGTTATTTGGCCCTAAACAGAGAGTACACAGCGGCAGAATACCTGACCACTGTGACTGACCCAAACTTAAAGGAAAGCTTTGACTATGTACAGACTCAGTGAGCATAGCCTTGCTATTGAGAAAGGCCGCCGTAGGCAGACATGGCTCTCAAGAGAAGACAGGCTATGTGCTCACTGCCCACAAAATGAGGTGGAAACTGAGCTGCACTTCCTAACCTCCTGCCAAATGTATGACCATATTAGAGACACACATTTCCCTCAGATTACACAGACCCACAATAAATTTGAAAACAAACCTGATTTTGATAAACTCCCATATCTAATGGGTGAAATACCACAGTGTGCCATGACAGCAGCAAGATTTGTGACCTGTTGCCACGAGAAAAGGGCAACTAGTGAAGAACAAACACCATTGTAAATACAACCCATATTTATGCTTATTTATTTTCCATTTGTACATTTTTACAAAACTGTAGATAAACATAATATGACATTTTGTAATGTCTTTATTGCTTTGAAACTTCTGTATGTGTAATGTTTACTGTTCATTTTTATTGTTTATTTCACTTTTGTATATTATCTACCTCACTTGCTTTGGCAATGTTAACAGACAGATGCCAATAAAGCAGACTTGAATTGAATTGATTGAATTGAGAGACAGGGACAGAGATAGATAGACAGAGAGAGAAATAAATAGATAAATGTATTGTACATACTGTTCCATTTATTTTATAAATAAAGAGAGAGAGAAAAGAGTGTGAGAGAGAGAGAGAGAGAGAGAGACAGTTTGACAGACAGACAGACAGACAGACAGACAGACAGAGTGACAGACAGACAGACAGACAGACAGACAGACAGACAGACAGACAGACAGAAATAAATAAATAAATGTATTGTACATACTGTTCCATTTATTTTATAAATAAACCTGGGTCAATGAAAACCTGTCTAGTGTGTGTGTGTGTATGTGTGTGTTTGTGTGAGAGTGAGTGAGAGAGTGAGAGAGAGTGAGTGATTGAATCCTGTTTATTAAATCCCACCTCTAAAATCTAGTTAGTCTAATCTGGACTTGTCCAATGGGACTAAGATTACCACGCTCCTCCTATAGGCAACCGCGTTTTCTTCCCTCTCTTTCTGACGTTCTGATTCAAATCGATCGCTAGAGACCGAGGAAGGCAAACCTAATTAACTTTGTCAAACCAGAGATCTGTTTATCAGACACAGAAGTGGTTCACACAATACTGTCTTCCCACCATCCTACCTGGAACCCTGACACAGAAGTGGTTCACACAATACTGTCTTCCCACCATCCTACCTGGAACCCTGACACAGAAGTGGTTCACACAATACTGTCTTCCCACCATCCTACCTGGAACCCTGACACAGAAGTGGTTCACACAATACTGTCTTCCCACCATCCTACCTGGAACCCTGACACAGAAGTGGTTCACACAATACTGTCTTCCCACCATCCTACCTGGAACCCTGACACAGAAGTGGTTCACACAATACTGTCTTCCCACCATCCTACCTGGAACCCTGACACAGAAGTGGTTCACACAATACTGTCTTCCCACCATCCTACCTGGAACCCTGACACAGACGTGGTTCACACAATACTGTCTTCCCACCATCCTACCTGGAACCCTGACACAGAAGTGGTTCACACAATACTGTCTTCCCACCATCCTACCTGGAACCCTGACACAGAAGTGGTTCACACAATACTGTCTTCCCACCATCCTACCTGGAACCCTGACACAGAAGTGGTTCACACAATACTGTCTTCCCACCATCCTACCTGGAACCCTGACACAGACGTGTCCATATGTACCAACATGATAAGACAGGAATGTACCTCCCTGCTCTCCAAATCAACCCAACTGAAAATGTCACATGATAAATGTGTTTAATTTGCCATTCCAATTTATTCCAAGAATGTGATTTCAGAATATTTTCAATATACTTCTGATCAAACTGAAAACTAAAAACCCATTTCAAATATTTGCTGAAACACAGTCTTGGTGAGCCTGACAGTGATGCAGTGCGTGGGTGTGATTACAGTGATGCAGTGACGTAGTATGTGGGTGTGATTACAGTGATGCAGTATGTGGGTGTGATTCTGATACTTGAAAATGTGTATAAATTACATTTATCATATTAATATTGTGTTGCCATATTAATAATGTAATTTATACACATTTTCAAGACAGACACAAACACATTTGTATCAGAATTTGTGGTGGTGGAAAAAGTACCTAATTGTAATACTTAATTAAAGATTTCTCCAACACACCAACACATTTTACTTAAAGAGTAAAATTAAAGATTTCTTAATAGAGAACTACTGAAGTAAAAGTGAAAGTCACACATTGTGTAAAATACAACGTATTTGGTTTTAAATATGTATACTTAAGTATCAAAAGTAACTTTAATTGCTAAAATATACTTAAGTATCAAAAGTTAACGTACAAATAATTTTAAAAATCCTTATATTAAGCAAATTAGACAGCACCATTTTCGTGTTTTTTAAATTTACAGATAGCCAGAGACACACTCCAACACTCACTCTTAATTTACAAATGAAAGCATTTGTGTTTAGTGAGTGTTTAGTGAGTCAGTTTAGTGAGTGTTTAGTGAGTCAGTTTAGTGAGTGTTTAGTGAGTCAGTTTAGTGAGTCAGTTTAGTGAGTGTTTAGTGAGTCAGTTTAGTGAGTGTTTAGTGAGTCAGTTTAGTGAGTGTTTAGTGAGTCAGTTTAGTGAGTGTTTAGTGAGTCAGTTTAGTGAGTGTTTAGTGAGTGTTTAGTGAGTGTTTAGTGAGTGTTTAGTGAGTCAGTTTAGTGAGTGTTTAGTGAGTGTTTAGTGAGTCAGTTTAGTGAGTGTTTAGTGAGTCAGTTTAGTGAGTGTTTAGTGAGTCAGTTTAGTGAGTGTTTAGTGAGTCAGTTTAGTGAGTGTTTAGTGAGTGTTTAGTGAGTCAGTTTAGTGAGTGTTTAGTGAGTCAGTTTAGTGAGTGTTTAGTGAGTGTTTAGTGAGTCAGTTTAGTGAGTGTTTAGTGAGTCAGTTTAGTGAGTGTTTAGTGAGTCAGTTTAGTGAGTGTTTAGTGAGTGTTTAGTGAGTCAGTTTAGTGAGTGTTTAGTGAGTCAGTTTAGTGAGTGTTTAGTGAGTCAGTTTAGTGAGTGTTTAGTGAGTCAGTTTAGTGAGTGTTTAGTGAGTCAGTTTAGTGAGTGTTTAGTGAGTCAGTTTAGTGAGTGTTTAGTGAGTGTTTAGTGAGTGTTTAGTGAGTGTTTAGTGAGTCAGTTTAGTGAGTGTTTAGTGAGTCAGTTTAGTGAGTGTTTAGTGAGTCAGTTTAGTGAGTGTTTAGTGAGTCAGTTTAGTGAGTGTTTAGTGAGTCAGTTTAGTGAGTGTTTAGTGAGTCAGTTTAGTGAGTGTTTAGTGAGTCAGTTTAGTGAGTGTTTAGTGAGTGTTTAGTGAGTCAGTTTAGTGAGTGTTTAGTGAGTCAGTTTAGTGAGTGTTTAGTGAGTGTTTAGTGAGTCAGTTTAGTGAGTGTTTAGTGAGTCAGTTTAGTGAGTGTTTAGTGAGTCAGTTTAGTGAGTGTTTAGTGAGTCAGTTTAGTGAGTGTTTAGTGAGTCAGTTTAGTGAGTGTTTAGTGAGTGTTTAGTGAGTGTTTAGTGAGTGTTTAGTGAGTCAGTTTAGTGAGTGTTTAGTGAGTCAGTTTAGTGAGTGTTTAGTGAGTGTTTAGTGAGTGTTTAGTGAGTCAGTTTAGTGAGTGTTTAGTGAGTCAGTTTAGTGAGTGTTTAGTGAGTCAGTTTAGTGAGTGTTTAGTGAGTGTTTAGTGAGTCAGTTTAGTGAGTGTTTAGTGAGTCAGTTTAGTGAGTGTTTAGTGAGTGTTTAGTGAGTCAGTTTAGTGAGTCAGTTTAGTGAGTGTTTAGTGAGTCAGTTTAGTGAGTGTTTAGTGAGTCAGTTTAGTGAGTGTTTAGTGAGTCAGTTTAGTGAGTGTTTAGTGAGTCAGTTTAGTGAGTGTTTAGTGAGTGTTTAGTGAGTGTTTAGTGAGTGTTTAGTGAGTCAGTTTAGTGAGTGTTTAGTGAGTCAGTTTAGTGAGTGTTTAGTGAGTGTTTAGTGAGTCAGTTTAGTGAGTGTTTAGTGAGTCAGTTTAGTGAGTGTTTAGTGAGTCAGTTTAGTGAGTGTTTAGTGAGTGTTTAGTGAGTCAGTTTAGTGAGTGTTTAGTGAGTCAGTTTAGTGAGTGTTTAGTGAGTCAGTTTAGTGAGTGTTTAGTGAGTCAGTTTAGTGAGTGTTTAGTGAGTCAGTTTAGTGAGTGTTTAGTGAGTGTTTAGTGAGTCAGTTTAGTGAGTGTTTAGTGAGTGTTTAGTGAGTGTTTAGTGAGTCAGTTTAGTGAGTGTTTAGTGAGTGTTTAGTGAGTGTTTAGTGAGTCAGTTTAGTGAGTGTTTAGTGAGTGTTTAGTGAGTGTTTAGTGAGTGTTTAGTGAGTCAGTTTAGTGACTGTTTAGTGAGTCAGTTTAGTGAGTGTTTAGTGAGTGTTTAGTGAGTGTTTAGTGAGTCAGTTTAGTGACTGTTTAGTGAGTCAGTTTAGTGAGTGTTTAGTGAGTGTTTAGTGAGTGTTTAGTGAGTGTTTAGTGAGCCAGATCCGATGCAGTAGGGATGACCAGGGATGTTCTCTTAAAGGGCATGCATGAATTTTACAATTTTCCTGTCCTGCTAAGCATTCAAAATGTAACGAGTACTTTTGGGTGTCATGTATGGGATAAAAAGTATATAATTTTATTTAGGAATGTAGTGAAATAAAAGTATAAGTTGTCAAAAATATAAATAGTAAAGTACAGATACACCAAAAAAACTACTTAAGTAGTTTACACCACTGGAATTTGGTCAATCACACCCACATACTCCATCACTGTAATCACACCCACATACTCCATCACTGTAATCACACCCACACACTCCATCACTGTAACCACACCCACATACTCCATCACTGTAACCACACCCACATACTCCATCACTGTAACCACACCCACATACTCCATCACTGTAATCACACCCACATACTCCATCACTGTAATCACACCCACATACTCCATCACTGTAATCACACCCACATACTCCATCACTGTAGTCACACCCACATACTCCATCACTGTAGTCACACCCACATACTCCATCACTGTAATCACACCCACATACTCCATCACTGTAATCACACCCACATACTCCATCACTGTAGTCACACCCACATACTCCATCACTGTAATCACACCCACATACTCCATCACTGTAGTCACACCCACATACTCCATCACTGTAATCACACCCACATACTCCATCACTGTAATCACACCCACATACCCCATCACTGTAATCACACCCACATACTCCATCACTGTAATCACACCCACATACTCCATCACTGTAATCACACCCACATACTCCATCACTGTAATCACACCCACATACTCCATCACTGTACTCACACCCACATACCCCATCACTGTAATCACACCCACACACTGCATCACTGTAATCACACCCATGCACTACAGCACTGTAATCACACCCACATACTCCATCACTGTACTCGCACCCACATACCCCATCACTGTAATCACACCCACACACTGCATCACTGTAATCACACCCACATACTCCATCACTGTAATCACACCCACATACTCCATCACTGTAATCACACCCACATACTCCATCACTGTAATCACACCCACATACTCCATCACTGTAATCACACCCACATACTCCATCACTGTAATCACACCCACACACTACATCACTGTAATCACACCCACATACTCCATCACTGTAATCACACCCACATACTCCATCACTGTAATCACACCCACATACTCCATCACTGTAATCACACCCACATACTCCATCACTGTAATCACACCCACATACTCCATCACTGTAATCACACCCACACACTACATCACTGTAATCACACCCACATACTCCATCACTGTAATCACACCCACATACTCCATCACTGTAATCACACCCATGCACTACATCACTGTAATCACACCCACACACTGCATCACTGTAATCACACCCATGCACTCCATCACTGTAAGGCTCTAAGCCTTTTCCCTATGACAATTAGTCTGTGGCATATGTATAGTTCCACTAAGGGTGTCCACTAAGGATGTCCACTAAGGATGTCCACTAAGGATGTCCACTAAGGACGTCCACTAAGGACGTCCACTAAGGACGTCCACTAAGGATGTCCACTAAGGATGTCCACTAAGGGCGTCCACTAAGGGCGTCCACTGAGGACGTCCACTGAGGACGTCCACTGAGGATGTCCACTGAGGATGTCCACTAAGGAGTATTATATGTTAGAGGAAAAGAGGACAGAGTGGCCATATAGCTATAGTGAAGTTGACACACAAGAAGTCCCTGTGACTTCATCCAGGGCTGAGCTTAGTGTTTTGTGTTTTGATACTGTCAGCCGCAGCCCCTTTGGTCTCAGTAGCCTGTCCATCCATCCAGGCCTGGGAGGGGAGCATATGAACCCAATATAGCCTGACAGGTCGTCTCGGGAACACGTCTAAGACACTTCTCTGACACGCTAACCAAGTTAGCATCTGCAACCCTGCTCTGCTATTACCTCCTCCAGGGTCATCTATCTATTTATCACACCCCAGACGACAGGAGAGAGGCGTGAACTGACATCGTATTAGTTCGTCCAGTGCTGATGATGTCACAACACATTAGTTCGTCCAGTGTTGATGATGTCTCAACACTGTCAGAGAGGTTCATTAGGAGTGTGTTTTGGAAGCCAGTCTTAAATTTGCAATGTGGCTTGAAGGATTGCAGATTGTTATTGCCATTATGTTTATCACTGGGTGAAATTTACTCTGATGTTATCAAATGTTAATAGGAGTAGGAACTCTGTCCTGTCTGGCATCTGGTCTTACAGAGGTGCTTCAGTCTTCATCGAGAAGGTAGACAACCTCTATGGCCCTACACCGCCTTAAAGAGGTGCTTCATTCTTCATCGAGAAGGTAGACAAGCTTCACGGCCCTAGATTCAACAAATAGTGACACTTGAACACAGTGCTTGTGGGACGGTTGCCTCGCCCGCTGCGGTGGATGAAGTAGCAGAGTTCAGTAGAGCAACGTTAGCAGAGTGCTTTTTAGGAGAACTCATTCTGCAGTCTTCCCTGCTTCCTAAAGGAAAGGTTAAACAATAACCAGTGCTTGTGACAAATCAATCTCTAACACCACCATATTGTCGAACCCGAGTTAAGCTTTCTTGTTGCATTAACCATCCATCACGCTGGCCAGAAACCCGCAGTGTCTCTCATTTTGAAGGATGAAGGCACGCCAAAACGCAATCGCTCAACTGGCAGCATCACTCGCATCATCTGCTGGATGGAGCACACGGCTTCCTCTGGAGCTCAGTCAGCAGGTCCACCTCCCTGCCTTTCCCCTTCCCCAGAACCAGCTCTCTGAATCCAAAGCAGGCCAATTTCAGAGCTTTATATCTGAGGGAGATTATTTTTTTTCTTCTCCAAATTACTACTTTAAGTCAATTGCACTGATCATTATGAGGACAGTTGGTGCCGAAACATGGAATAAACAAGGGATCCTATGAATCACTGGGTCGCTTTTGAAGTTTCCCCAGGCTTTCAGCATACACAGGCATTCACAATGTCAAAAGGTCCTCTTACTCTTCCACTGTGACAAAAAATAGGGCCCTACTAAGTGGAGAAGGCCAGAATAACAGGACTCAAACACACACACACAGGCAAACACTGAGGAACAATACTAGAAAGCTGAACTACCCTCTGTAATCATTTACACAAGTTTTGTTCATGGATGAAATGATTTCCTTTGTAAGTGGACTTGGTTGTGCAAATTTAAGCACTACAAAGCTGCTTAACATGACAACGTTATCATTCATTTATCACTGTCAGTAGTAATGGCCTCCTTTGTGTGCTGGGAGCACCGGTCGGAGCTGAGGAGGCACACAGACACACACTTAACAGGCAGGCCCTCCCAGTGATGGCTGTGTGTGTGTGTGTGTGGGGGGGGTGTGTGTGTGTGTGTGTGTGTGTGTGTGTGTGTGTGTGTGTGTGTGTGTGTGTGTGTGTGTGTGTGTGTGTGCGTGTGTGTGTGTGTGTGTGTGTGTGTGTGGTGGTGGGGGCGGGTGTGTGTGTGTGTGTGTGGTGTGTGTGTGTGTGTGTGTGTGTGTGTGTGTGTGTGTGTGTGTGTGTGTGTGTGTGTGTGTGTGTGTGTGCCAGGTGGGTATTGAGATTGAGATGCTGCTCTACCGTGAGGGGCCTTGACTCAGCAGTGAGCACTCTCCTGAGAAACTTATATCTGCTGTTCAGTTCATAGTTCAGAAGTTAATTAACTAAATGTATAGTTTTCTGCTGTGCTGAAATGTGCTGTGCTGTGCTGAGACGTGCGAAGTTGCAATTAGCTATTTTAAGATGAGGTGAGTTGGAGGGGGTCCCACGAAGGGGGTCTGTGGTGGGAAGAGGGGCAAAGTGGGGCGAAGGATGAGATAAAATGCTTGGTTGGGAAAGAAAACTCTTAATTTAAAGGGGAAGTTCACCCAAAAACACTTTGGGACTTTTATAACACTTGCCTGGCCATTTGTCAGTAACCTAGAAAGTTTTTAGGTCCATTTCTTGTGTATTTAGATATAGGTAATAAGCTGATTCTACCCTTGCCTTCCCCATATAAATCCCATACAACGTCAAAATCCATCAGAAATACCTCCCAAACTCACTGCTCTGGCCTCTCATGACTGCAATAGTCTTTGTAATGACATTCTCGTCACAATTTCTCAGTCATCTTACATCAATAGGCACAATTTTTACTCATGTATTTTGTTGTTTTCATATTGAAATCCAGGAAGTAGATTAATGCGCGTTGCAAGTCGGAACCTAGGATGGGACTTCCGAGGTGGGCGTGGTTGAAGGTGAGGATGTAAACAAAAGTGTTCTGCTCTCACGGTATTTGCTACCCTCATCAAATTTGATTAGAGTTAAGAATGTCAGATCACGAGAACGAAGAGGAAATTGGAGACCGGCCTAATTTTTATTTTCAGAATGTCCTGGATCAACAGGAAACAACGTGCCACACCTGACAGTCCAAATGGGATGATCTCTGAAGCATAAGTGTTTTGACAAACATTATTCACAGGATATTTCTAAAATTACTCACAAAGATGAAAATAAATGGCCAACCTAATGGCACCCGTCCAACTGTATTTGTTAAGGACTCTGCCTTCACTTCATAATGTAAGTCTTTTTCAAGTTTGTCTGACAATGATGACACGCTGGCTAGGTAAACAGTGTCTAGAAATATAATGTATGGGACACGCACTTCACAATCTGGTATACAAACAGGAAGTACCTGGGATGTGGTTCAATAAAGTGGATGCTAAGTTAGAGGACTGTTTCACTAGCACAGATTGGAATATGTTCCGGGATTCATCCAATGTCATAGAGGAGTACCACATCAGTCACTGGCTTCATTATTAAGTGCACCGACAACGTAGTCCCCACAGTGACCGTACGTACATACCCCAACCAGAAGCCATGGATTACAGGCAACATCTGCACTGAGCTAACGGGGAAAACTGCCACTTTCAAGGAGCGGGACTCTAACCCAGAAGCTTAGAAGAAATCCCGCTAAGCCCTCTGACGAACCATCAAAACAGGCAAAGCATCAATTCAGGACCAAAATCTAATCCTACTACGCCGGCTCTGACGCTCGTTGGATGTGGCAAACTATCACGGATTACAAAGGGAAACCCAGACGCGAGCTTCAAGGTAAGCAACACTTAGCACCAGTTTTCCCCGGTCGACTGTGTTATCACTTCGTAGCCAACGTGAGTAAGACCTTTAGCCTGGTTAACATTCACAAGACCGCAGGGACAGACGGATTACCAGGATGCGTACTCAGAGCATGCGCTGACCAGCTGGCAAGTGTCTTCACTGACATTTTCAACCTCTCCCTGACCCAGTCTGTAATACACACGTTTCAAGCAGACCACCATAGTCTCCCGTGCCCAAGAACGCCAAGGAAACCTGTCTAAATGACTATCACCCCACTCACATATGCAGTCATGAAAGGGTTTGAAAGGCTGATCATGGCTCACATCAATACCATCATCCCAGACACCCTGGACCCACTCCAATTTTCATACCGCCCCAACATATCCACAGATGATGCAATCTCTATTGCACTCCACACTGCCATTTCCCACCTAAACAAAATAAACACCTACGTGAGAATGCTGTTCATTGACTACAGCTCAACATTCAAACCCATAGTGCCCTCCAAGCTCATCGCTAAGTTTAGGACCCTGGGGTTGAACACCTCCCTCTGCAATTGGGTACTGGGCTTTCTGACGGGCCGCCCCCAGATGGTGAGGGTAGGCAACAACACATTCATTACGTTGACTCTCAACACGGGGGCCCCTCAGGGGCGCATGCTTAGCCCCCTGCTGACCTCCCTGTCCGCCCACAACTGCGTGTCGCAGATGACTCCAACACCATCATTACATTTTCTGACAACACCGACGACGATGAGACATCCTACAGGGATGAGGTCAGAGACCTGGAGTGGTGTGGTGCCAGGACAACAAACTCTCCCTCAACGTCAGCAAGACAAAGGATCGTGGACTACAGGAAATGGAGTGCCGAGCACACCCCCTATTCACATCGGTGGGGCTCTAGTATAGTTCCTCGGTGTCCACATCACCCTATCACCTATCATGGTCCAAACAAACAAACACAATCGTGAAGTTGCACGAAAAGAGCTCTTCCCCCTCAGGAGGATGAAAAGATTTGGCATGGACCCTCAGATCCTCAAAAAGTTATACAGCTGCACCAATGAGAGCATCTTGACTGGTTGCATCACTGCCTGGTATGACCACTGCCCGGCCTCCGACCGCAAGGCACTAGAGAAGGTAATGCATATGGCCCAGTACATCACTGGAGCCGAGCTCCCTGCCATCCAGGACCTCTATACCAGGCGGTGTCAGAGGAAGGCCCTAAAATTGTCAAAGACTCCAGCCACCCAAGTCACAATCTGTTCACTCTGTTACCACACAGCAAGCGGTACCAGAGCGCCAAGTCTGGGACCAAAACACTCCTGAACAGCTTCTACCTCAAAGCCATAAGACTGCTGAACAGTTAATTAAACTGCTACGCAGACTTTCTGGTTTTCTCCCCCTACCTATATCACCTAACCAAAACCTACATGTACATATTATCTGAAGCAATCAGCCCAACTACCTCGTACCCTAGTACACTGACTCCTTGTATATAGCCTCGTTATTGTTACTGTATTGTGTTACTATTTCATTTGTATCTATTTGTTCATTTTCTGCGTTTTAACTGCATTTCGCGGTAAAATATACGCAAAATACAATTTGATTTACATAAACAATCATTTATATTACCAAACAGTGTGAGAAATATACAGTCCATCGTGGTAGTAGAGAAGAACATTTTTTTATTATACCTTTATTTAACCAGGCAAGTCAGTTAAGAACAAATTCTTATTTTCAATTTTCAACTGCCTGTTCAGGGACAGAACAACAGATTTGTACCTTGTCAGCTCTGGGGTTTGAACTTGCAACCTTCCAGTTACTAGTCCAATGCTCTAACCACTAGGCTACCCTGCCAATAATATCCTAATTAGCCTGTAAGCCCACATATGACCTCTCACACCTTGTGAACTGTGAGGCGGGCTACACAGTCTTCAAGTACACAAGACCAAGAGAGCCCTCGATAGTATTGTGGCAAGTAGCTGATTGGTTACAATTTTGGGACAGTCAGAGACTGCACTCCTCACACTGATTGAGTAGTTTAATTAAAGGTAATGTTGAGCTCTCTCTCTCTCTTTCTTGTGATTTTGTGCATACCCTTTAACAAGAGTTCTGTCCGTGGTGCTGAATGCACAGTGTACTTTACCCTCCGTGTAGTTCATTGCATGTTGAATCATGAAAATACCTAAGAAAAGGAGAACATGGATGTGGTTTATTTCTGTGCATGTTAAAAAAGTCAAATAAGTAGCCTATCTGGACGTGATTTACAATAGATGTATCTGTCAACACTGTCATACACATGATGTAGAATCAATCCTGCAATATGATTCAAAAATATATTTGAATGTGTCCCTCCATGGAAAATAATTGCCCAGGCCTGATATAGCCTATTGTCCATAAAAACTCCAATGGCACTGACCCAACCACAATTATTCATCAGAGGAGGGAAAATGTATGGACATTACAGCATAGGACAAATGCCTCACCGGGAAAGAATAACCTGCTGTGTTGACTATTGGTTATTCCAGCCCAACAATAAATTTAATCTTTAATATAACACTATAAAAACTGAATGAATTAAACACAACCAAGCACTTAAGAGCCCTGATGGTACAGGTGACCTGAAGATGTGGTATTCTAACATCAGACGTGCTTTTCACTTGTTTATGTACTGTAGGTTCACCATCTGACCTCTATCAAGAAACCCATGTGGACTGGATTCCCACTGTGTCTGTGTGCATGCATGCGTGTTTGTGGGTGATAGAGTCCTACGTGTGAAGATGCTGCAGTAGCATCAGATTCCCCCTGTGAAGATGAGCAATGTTGCAGTAGCATCAGATTCTACTTCTACTACCTCAGTTATACAAGACGGTTGTCATATGGTGTGGATATGACAGGAGACATCCCTCAGTTATACAAGACGGTTGTCATATGGTGTGGATATGACAGGAGACATCCCTCAGTTATACAAGACGGTTGTCATATGGTGTGGATATGACAGGAGACATCCCTCAGTTATACAAGACAGTTGTCATATGGTGTGGATATGACAGGAGACATCCCTCAGTTATACAAGACGGTTGTCATATGGTGTGGATATGACAGGAGACATCCCTCAGTTATACCAGACGGTTGTCATATGGTGTGGATATGACAGGAGACATCCCTCAGTTATACAAGACGGTTGTCATATGGTGTGGATATGACAGGAGACATCCTCAGTTATACAAGACAGTTGTCATATGGTGTGGATATGACAGGAGACATCCTCAGTTATACAAGACGGTTGTCATATGGTGTGGATATGACAGGAGACATCCCTCAGTTATACCAGACGGTTGTCATATGGTGTGGATATGACAGGAGACATCCCTCAGTTATACAAGACGGTTGTCATATGGTGTGGATATGACAGGAGACATCCCTCAGTTATACAAGACGGTTGTCATATGGTGTGCTTTGGTCAATCTGAATGATTCTGTTGTGCCACTTGAGTAGAGAGCACCTTCACCCTGTCGTCACGACAAAATAAACCGAATGAATATATCAAATGTAATTTGGAACAACATGTAAAATACGATTGTTTATGATATTTTTATTTTTTTATTTTACCTTTATTTTACTAGGCAAGTCAGTTAAGAACACATTCTTGTTTTCAATGACGGCCTAGGAACAGTGGGTTAACTGCCTGTTCAGGGGCAGAACGACAGATTTGTACCTTGTCAGCTCGGGGATTTGAACTTGCAACCTTTTGGTTACTAGTCCAACACTCTAACCGCCCCAACTGTAAACATACTGTACTTTAATAACAGGCTATATTGTTGTATGGGTGAAATAAAAAGTATTGTGTCATCTCTGTTTTGCCTAGCCCCATTGAATAAAAAGTGTTTTGTCATCTCTGTTTTGCCTAGCCCCGTTGAATAAAAAGTGTTTTGTCATCTCTGTTTTGCCTAGCCCCATTGAATAAAAAGTGTTTTGTCATCTCTGTTTTGCCTAGCCCCATTGAATAAAAAGTGTTTTGTCATCTCTGTTTTGCCTAGCCCCATTGAATAAAAAGTGTTTTGTCATCTCTGTTTTGCCTAGCCCCATTGAATAAAAAGTGTTTTGTCATCTCTGTTTTGCCTAGCCCCATTGAATAAAAAGTGTTTGTCATCTCTGTTTTGCCTAGCCCCATTGAATAAAAAGTGTTTTGTCATCTCTGTTTTGCCTAGCCCCATTGAATAAAAAGTGTTTTGTCATCTCTGTTTTGCCTAGCCCCATTGAATAAAAGTGTGTTTTGTCATCTCTGTTTTTAGCCCCATTGAATAAAAAGTGTTTGTCATCTCTGTTTTGCCTAGCCCCATTGAATAAAAAGTGATTGTCATCTCTGTTTTGCCTAGCCCCATTGAATAAAAAGTGTTTTGTCATCTCTGTTTTGCCTAGCCCCATTGAATAAAAAGTGTTTGTCATCTCTGTTTTGCCTAGCCCCATTGAATAAAAAGTGTTTTGTCATCTCTGTTTTGCCTAGCCCCATTGAATAAAAAGTGTTTTGTCATCTCTGTTTTGCCTAGCCCCATTGAATAAAAAGTGTGTTTTGTCATCTCTGTTTTGCCTAGCCCCATTGAATAAAAAGTGTTTGTCATCTCTGTTTTGCCTAGCCCCATTGAATAAAAAGTGATTGTCATCTCTGTTTTGCCTAGCCCCATTGAATAAAAAGTGTTTTGTCATCTCTGTTTTGCCTAGCCCCATTGAATAAAAAGTGATTGTCATCTCTGTTTTGCCTAGCCCCATTGAATAAAAAGTGTTTGTCATCTCTGTTTTGCCTAGCCCCATTGACTAAAAAGTGTTTTGTCATCTCTGTTTTGCCTAGCCCCATTGAATAAAAAGTGTTTTGTCATCTCTGTTTTGCCTAGCCCCATTGAATAAAAAGTGTGTTTTGTCATCTCTGTTTTGCCTAGCCCCATTGAATAAAAAGTGTTTGTCATCTCTGTTTTGCCTAGCCCCATTGAATAAAAAGTGATTGTCATCTCTGTTTTGCCTAGCCCCATTGAATAAAAAGTGTTTTGTCATCTCTGTTTTGCCTAGCCCCATTGAATAAAAAGTGTTTGTCATCTCTGTTTTGCCTAGCCCCATTGAATAAAAAGTGTTTTGTCATCTCTGTTTTGCCTAGCCCCATTGAATAAAAAGTGTTTGTCATCTCTGTTTTGCCTAGCCCCATTGAATAAAAAGTGTGTTTTGTCATCTCTGTTTTGCCTAGCCCCATTGAATAAAAAGTGTTTGTCATCTCTGTTTTGCCTAGCCCCATTGAATAAAAAGTGTTTTGTCATCTCTGTTTTGCCTAGCCCCATTGAATAAAAAGTGATTGTCATCTCTGTTTTGCCTAGCCCCATTGAATAAAAAGTCTTTCTTATAGCCCATCTATTTTCTTTCTTTCTTTTACAATTTAAACACATTTATCATAGACAATGTAATTGTTGTGGTAGTCTTAGGCAAACCATCTTCATTATCACAGTGACACCTCCAACTGCCACTCAGACCTTCTGGGAGAAAAGTGTCTGGCATTGAACTTAATAGTTATAATTATTATTATTATTATTAGTATAGGTAGTAGCAGTAGTAAGAGCAGTAGTAGTAGCATTAGTAGTAGCAGTAGTAGTAGTAGTAGCAGTAGTAGCAGTAGTAGTAGTAGTAGCAGTAGTAGTAGTAGTAGCAGTAGTAATAGAATTAGTAGTAGCAGTAGTAGTAGTAGTAGCAGTAGTAGTAGTAGTAGTTGTAGTAGCAGTAGTATCAGTATGTTTTATGCTTCCAAGTAGCAGTAGTAGCAGTAGCAGTAGTAGCAGTAGTAGTAGTAGTAGTAGTAGTAGTAGTAATAGCAGTAGTAGTAGCAGTAGTAGCAGTAGTAGTAGTAGTAGTAGCAGTAGTAATAGCAGTAGTAGTAGCATTAGTAGTAGCAGTAGTAGTAGCAGTAGCAGTAGTAGCAGTAGTAGTAGCAGTAGTAGTAGTAGTAGTAGTAGTAGTAGTAGTTGTAGTAGCAGTAGTATCAGTATGTTTTATGCTTCCAAACATTTCACCACCTAGATCACAAGAGTTGGATTTGCACTAAACAATTTCATGTCAGCACAAGGCATGTACAACATCTAGTATAATGATTAGCGTCATATACATTGTCTACTGGTATCATTTTGAAATTGGGAACATATTGCTGAACAATGTAAACAATGTGTGAGTTAAGACATTCTCTGTTTCAGATGCACATTGTCAAGGGGTGCATTGCATATGTCATCATAATAATGCCATCATGCCGTGGGCCAGTGGTTCCCAATCTCCGGTCCTCAAGTCTCCCCAACCGAACACAGTTTTATTGTAGCTCCGTACAAGCACACCTGATTCAACTTGTCAACTAATCCAAAGGCCCTCAAAGAGTTGAATCAGGTATGTTTGTCCGGGGCTCCAACAGAAATATGTGCTGGAGTTGGGACTGGAGTTGGGACTGGAGTTGGGAATCACTGGCTGTAGATCTATGGCTGCATTGGGTTCATATGGCTGATATCCTGAACAAAAGAGTGACAACAAAATCAAACTAATTGGATAACCTTCCCAATGTATTGCAGGATTGTGATCTGTGGCACTAGTTCATGTTGAATAACAATAGTTAAGTTAATTAAAACAAGTTTAAACACTTCACTTGAAATCATCAACACTTTCATATCATTTCAAAGTGTACAGGTAAACTAACTCATATATAAAGTTTAGAAATCAGTAGGATATTATTACTAAAGCATCATTTTAGATGAACAAAAAGAAAAGTGAATACCAGCGGTGGCCAATGGGAGCAGACGTCCGTTCCAGCACAGCAATAGTTGATTATCAACTAATTAGATCAAATAAAATCAGAGGCTGGAACAGCGGCCGACACACCCAGCTTGGTTGGCCTGCTCCAGTTGTGATGCGGTTTATAAATTGTGTGACTTTTAAATTGTATTTTTGTTTACAAAATTTGCAAACTTAGATACAAATATAATACATGGTATACAGTCCGGAAAGGCCACTCAAGGACTTTCAGAGACTTGTCCCGAAGCCACTCCTGTGTTCTCTTGGCTGTGTGCTTAGGGACGTTGTCCTGTTGGAAGGTGAACCTTCGCCAAAGTCTGATGTCCCGAACGCTCTGGAACAGGTTTTCATGAAGGATCTCTCTGTACTTTGCTCCGTTTATCTTTCCCTCGATCCTGACTAGTCTCCCAGTCCCTACTGCTGAAAAATATTGCCACAACATGATGCTGCCACCACCATGCTTCACCTTAGGGGTGGTGCCAGGATTCCTTCAAACATGACGCTTGGCATTCAGACCAAAGAGTTCAATCTTGGTTTCATCAGACCAGAGATGAAATCATGGTCTGAAAGTCTTTAGGTGCCTTTTGGCAAAGTTAAAGCGGGCTGTCAGGTGCCTTTTACTGAGGAGTGGCTTCCGTCTGGCCACTCTACCATAAAGGCCTGAATGGTGGAGTGCTGCAGAGATGGTTGTCCTTCTGGAAGGTTCTTCCATCTCCACAGAGGAACTCTGGAGCTCTGTCAAAGTGACCATCGGGTTCTTGGTCACATCCCTGACCAAGGCCCTTTTCCCTTCTCAGTTTGTTCGGGTGGCGAGCTCAAGGAAGAGTCTTGGTGGTTCCAAACTTCTTCCATTCAAGAATGATGGAGGCCACTGTGTTTTTGGGAACCTTCAACACTGCAGACATTTTTCGGTACCCTTCCTCAGATCTGTGCCTTTACAAAATCCTGTCTCAGAGCTCTATGGACAATTCCTTCCACCTCATGGCTTGGACTTTGCTCTGGCATCCACTGTCTACTGTGGGACATTTACTAGACAGGTGTGTGCCTTTCCAAATCATGTTCAATCAATTGAATTTACCACAGGTGGATTCCAGTCAAGTTGTAGAAACACCTCAAGGATGATCAATGGAAACAGGATGCACCTGAGCTCAATTTCGAGTCTCATAGCAAAGGGTCTAAATACTTATGTAAATAAGGTAATTCTTTTTTTTATATATATATACAGTGCCTTGCGAAAGTATTCGGGCCCCCTTGAACTTTGCGACCTTTTGCCACATTTCAGGCTTCAAACATAAAGATATAAAACTGTATTTTTTGTGAAGAATCAACAACAAGTGGGACACAATCATGAAGTGGAACGACATTTATTGGATATTTCAAACTTTTTTAACAAATCAAAAACTGAAAAATTGGGCGTGCAAAATTATTCAGCCCCCTTAAGTTAATACTTTGTAGCACCACCTTTTGCTGCGATTACAGCTGTAAGTCGCTTGGGGTATGTCTCTATCAGTTTTGCACATCGAGAGACTGAAATTTTTTTCCCATTCCTCCTTGCAAAACAGCTCGAGCTCAGTGAGGTTGGATGGAGAGCATTTGTGAACAGCAGTTTTCAGTTCTTTCCACAGATTCTCGATTGGATTCAGGTCTGGACTTTGACTTGGCCATTCTAACACCTGGATATGTTTATTTTTGAACCATTCCATTGTAGATTTTGCTTTACGTTTTGGATCATTGTCTTGTTAAAGACAAATCTCCGTCCCAGTCTCAGGTCTTTTGCAGACTCCATCAGGTTTTCTTCCAGAATGGTCCTGTATTTGGCTCCATCCATCTTCCCATCAATTTTAACCATCTTCCCTGTCCCTGCTGAAGAAAAGCAGGCCCAAACCATGATGCTGCCACCACCATGTTTGACAGTGGGGATGGTGTGTTCAGGGTGATGAGCTGTGTTGCTTTTACGCCAAACATAACGTTTTGCATTGTTGCCAAAAAGTTCAATTTTGGTTTCATCTGACCAGAGCACCTTCTTCCACATGTTTGGTGTGTCTCCCAGGTGGCTTGTGGCAAACTTTAAACAACACTTTTTATGGATATCTTTCAGAAATGGCTTTCTTCTTGCCACTCTTCCATAAAGGCCAGATTTGTGCAATATACGACTGATTGTTGTCCTATGGACAGAGTCTCCCACCTCAGCTGTAGATCTCTGCAGTTCATCCAGAGTGATCATGGGCCTCTTGGCTGCATCTCTGATCAGTCTTCTCCTTGTATGAGCTGAAAGTTTAGAGGGACGGCCAGGTCTTGGTAGATTTGCAGTGGTCTGATACTCCTTCCATTTCAATATTATCGCTTGCACAGTGCTCCATGGGATGTTTAAAGCTTGGGAAATCTTTTTGTATCCAAATCCGGATTTAAACTTCTTCACAACAGTATCTCGGACCTGCCTGGTGTGTTCCTTGTTCTTCATGATGCTCTCTGCGCTTTTAACGGACCTCTGAGACTATCACAGTGCAGGTGCATTTATATGGAGACTTGATTACACACAGGTGGATTGTATTTATCATCATTAGTCATTTAGGTCAACATTGGATCATTCAGAGATCCTCACTGAACTTCTGGAGAGAGTTTGCTGCACTGAAAGTAAAGGGGCTGAATAATTTTGCACGCCCAATTTTTCAGTTTTTGATTTGTTAAAAAAGTTTGAAATATCCAATAAATGTCGTTCCACTTCATGATTGTGTCCCACTTGTTGTTGATTCTTCACAAAAAAATACAGTTTTATATCTTTATGTTTGAAGCCTGAAATGTGGCAAAAGGTTGCAAAGTTGAAGGGGGCCGAATACTTTCGCAAGGCACTGTATATATATATATATATACATTTGTAAACATTTCTAAAAAACCTGTTTTCACTTTGTCATCATGGGGTATTGTGTATAGATTTATGAATGTAATGTAACGAAATGTGGAAAAAGTCAAGGGGTCTGAATGCACTGTACATGTATGTACAGTACCAGCCAAAAGTGTGGACACACCTACTCATTCCAGCGTTTTTATTTCTTTTGACTATTTTCTACATTGTAGAAAAATAGTGAAGACATCAAAACTATAAAATAACACATATGGAATCATGTAGTAACCAAAAAAGTGTTAAACAAATCCTAACTTGTGTCCTAACTTGTGACTGGTACGGTACGTGTGTGTAGAATGCATCTGTTAGAATGTACCTGCGTGTGCGTCTGTACCTGTGTGTGTGTGTCTGTACCTGTGTGCGTGTGTGTCTGTGCCTGTGTATGTGTGTCTGTACCTGTGTGTGGGTGTCTGTACCTGTGTGTGTGTCTGTACCTGTGTGTGTGTGTGTGTGTGTGCGTGTGTGTGTGTGTGTGTGTGTGTGTGTGTGTGTGTGTGTGTGTGTGTGTGTGTGTGTGTGTGTGTGTGTACCTGTGTGTGTACCTGTGTGTGTGTGTGTCTGTACCTGTGTGTGTGTCTGTACCTGTGTGTGTCTCTTCAGAGTCCCTGCTGGTCCATAAGGTGTATTTTAATCTGTTTTTAAATCTGATTATACTGCTTGCATCAGTTACCTGATGGAATAGAGTTCCATGTAGTCATGGCTCTATGTAGTACTGTACATTTCCCATAGTTTGTTCTGGACTTGGGGCTGTGAAGAGACCTCTGGTGGCATGTCTTGTGGGGTATGCATGGGTGTCCAAACTGTGTGCTAGTCATTTAAACAGACAGCTCTGTGCTTTCAACATGTCAATTCTCCTCACAAGTAGTGATGAAGTCAATATCTCCTCTACTTTGAGCCAGGATAGATTGACATGCATGTTATTAATGTTAGCTCTCCGTGTACATTTAAGGGCCAGCCTTGCTGCTCTGTTCTGGGCCAACTGTAATTAGCCTATATCCCTCTTTGTGGCACTTGACCATATGAGTGGACAGTAGTCCAAGTGCGACAGAACTAGGGCCTGTAGGACTTGTTTAATTGATAGCGATGTCAAGTAATCAGAGCAGCACTTTATTACTGACAGACTTCTCCCCATCTTAGCTACCGTTGCATCAATATGTTTTGACCATGACAGTTTACAATCCAGGGTTACTTCAAGCAATTTAGTCTCTCCTCAACTTGTTCAATTTCCACATTATTGATTACAAGATTTAGTTGAGGTTTAGGGTTTAGTGAATGATTTGTACCAAATACAATACTTTTATTTACTTTAATTTAGTATTAGGACTAGCTTATTTCTTGCCACCCAATCTAAAACTGACTGCAGCTTTTTTAAAGTGTTGCAGTGATTTCACTTGCTGTGGCAGCTGACGTGTACCGTGAGACAGCCTACATGGAGGAGGTGAGTGCCCTGGGTGTGTGATGTCAGGAAAATAACCTCTCACTCAACGTCAACAAAACATGGGAGATGATCGTGGACTTCAGGAAACCGCAGAGGGAGCACCCCCCCATCCACATCGATGGGACCGCAGTGGAGAAGGTGGAAAGCTTCAAGTTCCTCGGCGTACACATCACTGGCAAACTGAAATGATCCACCCACACAGACAGTGTGGTGAAGAAGGCGCAACAGAGCCTCTTCAACATCAGGAGCTTGAAGAAATTTGTCTTGGCACCTAAAACCCTCACAAACTTTTACAGATGCGCAATTGAGAGCATCCTGTCGGGCTGTATCGCCGCCAGATACGGCAACTGCATCACCCGCATCCGCAGGGCTCTCCAGAGGGTGGTGCGGTCTGCACAACGCATCACCGGGGGCAAACTACCTGCCCTCCAGGACACCTACAGCACCCGATGTCACAGGACGGCCAAAAAGATAATCAAGGACTGCCCTATACACATAGACTTGAAATCACTGGCGACTTTAATAATGGGACACTAGTCACTTTAATGTTTACATATTTTGCATTACCCATCTCAAATGTATATACTATATTCTATTCTATTCTACTTTATCTTAGTCTATGCCGCTCTGACATTGCTCATCCAAATATTGTTATATTCTTAATCCATTCCTTTACTTAGATTTCAGTGTATTGTTGTGAAATTGTTAGATATTAGTTGTTAGATATTACTGCACTGTTGGAGCTAGAAACACAAGCATTTCGCTACAACCGCAATAACATCTGCTAAACACGTGTATGTGACCAATACAATTGGATTTGATCTGATTTGAGTCATCAGCATACATAGACACACATGCTTTACTCAGTGTCAGTGGCAGGTCATTTATATAGATTGAAAAAAAGTAAAGGGTATTTTTTATAAAGAACACCCTCTGTGTTCTGTTAGTCAGATAACTCTCGATCCACAATATAGCAGGGTGTGTAAAGCCATAACACATATCTTTAACCAGCAGCAGATTATGATCTGTAATGTTAAAAGCTGCACTGAAGTCTAACAAAAAACAGCCCCCACAACCTTCTTATCCTCAATTTCTCTCATCCAATCATCATTCATTTGTGTAAGTGCCGTACATGTTGAATGCCCTTCCCTATAAGCGTGCTGGCAGTTGGTTGTTCATTTGTTGTCTGTTCTATTCATTTTGATTTCTATGCCCATTAGTTTAAGGGAATGAATTCACCCGAGGTAGAGAACAGTGCTGTTCCAGGTGGTCTCTATAGCAGTCACACTGCACACAGACACCACCGACTGCATGAAATGTTATTGATGGCGTTCCACAACATCACACTGCCCACCGCCATCCTTAAACTAGCTAAAGTTAGTTGCAAAGTTAGCCTGAAAGGATTTGCCACCAGCTCCTCCTTGTTTTGGTTTTTCAACCGGGGCGATGTTGGGAGGTAGGTCTCGTGGGTCAACTTTGAAGTCTGGGTTTTTGTATATGATTTGTTTATCTTCCCGACACCATAAGCAGGATGTCGGATGGCCTGCGGCCATGCCTGGCACAAAGCCCCGTCGTGGACAGGAAAAAAGTGGAAATGTGCAGTGTATTTGTATTTGTATCTGACCGGAAACATTATTGCACCCGGGTACAATGCACTTAATTTTGGCCAACGATACTCAGCCACTCGACAACTAACAGTATTGGCCTTACTCTACTTCAGAGACCACTAACCGCTAGACTAGCTAGATACCATCTCTTTGTTTACTTACTCTACTTCAGAGACCACTAACCGCTAGACTAGCTAGATACCATCTCTTTGTTTACTTACTCTACTTCAGAGATTACTAACCGCTAGACTAGCTAGATACCTTCAGAGATTACTAACCGCTAGAGTAGCTAGATACCATCTCTTTGTTTACTTACTCTACTTCAGAGATTACTAACCGCTAGACTAGCTAGATACCATCTCTTTGTTTACTTACTCTACTAGAGACTTCAGAGATTACTAACCGCTAGACTAGCTAGATACCATCTCTTTGTTTACTTACTCTACTTCAGAGACTACTAACCGCTAGACTAGCTTACCATCTCTTTGTTTTACTCTACTTCAGAGACTACTAACCGCTAGACTAGCTAGCTACCATCTCTTTGTTTACTTACTCTACTTCAGAGATTACTAACCGCTAGACTAGCTAGATACCATCTCTTTGTTTACTTACTCTACTTCAGAGATTACTAACCGCTAGACTAGCTAGATACCATCTCTTTGTTTACTTACTCAGAGATTACTTAGACTAGAGATACCATCTCTTTGTTTACTTAACCAGAGATTACTAAGACTAGCTAGCTAGATACCATCTCTTTGTTTACTTACTCTACTTCAGAGACTACTAACCGCTAGACTAGCTAGATACCATCTCTTTGTTTACTTACTCTACTTCAGAGATTACTAACCGCTAGACTAGCTAGATACCATCTCTTTGTTTACTTACTCTACTTCAGAGATTACTAACCGCTAGACTAGCTAGATACCATCTCTTTGTTTACTTACTCTACTTCAGAGATTACTAACCGCTAGACTAGCTAGATACCATCTCTTTGTTTACTTACTCTACTTCAGAGACTACTAACCGCTAGACTAGCTAGATACCATCTCTTTGTTTTTACTTACTCAGAGACTACTTAGACAGCTAGCTACCATCTCTTTGTTTACTTACTCTACTTCAGAGATTACTAACCGCTAGACTAGCTAGATACCATCTCTTTGTTTACTTACTCTACTTCAGAGATTACTAACCGCTAGACTAGCTAGATACCATCTCTTTGTTTACTTACTCTACTTCAGAGATTACTAACCGCTAGACTAGCTAGATACCATCTCTTTGTTTACTTACTCTACTTCAGAGATTACTAACCGCTAGAGTAGCTAGACCATCTCTTTGTTTACTTACTCTACTTCAGAGATTACTAACCGCTAGACTAGCATACCATCTCTTTGTTTACTTACTCTACTTCAGAGATTACTAACCGCTAGACTAGCTAGATACCATCTCTTTGTTTGTTTACTCTACTTCAGAGACTACTAACCGCTAGACTAGCTAGATACCATCTCTTTGTTTACTTACTCTACTTCAGAGACTACTAACCGCTAGACTAGACTAGCTAGATACCATCTCTTTGTTTACTTACTCTACTTCAGAGATTTACTAGCTAGATAATCTCTTTGCTCAGAGATTACTAGCTAGAGTAGCTAGATACCATCTCTTTGTTTACTTACTCTACTTCAGAGACTACTAACCGCTAGACTAGCTAGCTACCATCTCTTTGTTTACTTACTCTACTTCAGAGATTACAAACCGCTAGACTAGCTAGATACCATCTCTTTGTTTACTTACTCTAACAGAGATTACTAACCGCTAGACTAGCTAGATACCATCTCTTTGTTTACTTACTCTACTTCAGAGATTACTAACCGCTAGACTAGCTAGATACCATCTCTTTGTTTACTTACTCTACTTCAGAGACTACTAACCGCTAGACTAGCTAGCTACCATCTTTGTTTACTTACTCTACTTCAGAGATTACTAACCGCTAGACTAGCTAGATACCATCTCTTTGTTTACTTACTCTACTTCAGAGACTACTAACCGCTAGACTAGCTAGCTACCATCTCTTTGTTTACTTACTCTACTTCAGAGACCACTAACCGCTAGACTAGCTAGATACCATCTCTTTGTTTACTTCCTTTCATTCTGACTTCCTTTCTTGAGGACCAATAGTAAGACGCTCCTTTTCGTCCCGCCATCGTCCCTCCTACTGCAATTATCAGCTTTAGAAGAAGAGTAGCTATCAGATTACAGACAATGTGGAAGACCTTTGCAAAAGTACAAAGTATGTCTTTGTTTTTTAAAATACTTTTTTACATAAAAACACATTTATTTGGCGATTCAGTGCAGTGACATCAATCGTTGTTTATTGAACAATGAATACACAGTCTTTAATGCATTTTAAGTCATTTTGGAAATTCTGCATTTTGATATATAGATACAGAAATCTAAATACTCAAACAACGGCCCTAAAAACTGTCTGGGGTACTGACAAACGGCCGGGCAAGTGTTGTAAAGGAGCCAGAAGTGTTTTTGGGTGAACATCCCCTTTAAATAAGTTCAGGCCACCTCATAAGCTAGGAGAGGATACCAGAGGAGGCAGATGGTGTTGTCTGAAGCTTATGATGATGACTGACTCTGCACCGGGTCACTCAGCAAACACTTATAAAGTACCATCTTCTCTGTTGACAGGCTGCTCTGCTGGATCTCACTGGAGGTCTGGTGCTCTTGGCTCCTTGACAGTTTAGTTAATTCGACTCCTGGCCAAAAAGCCTAGCTCTACATCTATCTGAATGTGTAGCAGTAATCTCTCCCTCCTCCTAAAGTCTTCACTCATTCACTACTTCCCACAACACTAAAAACATAGGTTCGGCAGAGGCATGGGCTAGTGGACATGTCCACCATGTATGTCTTATACCAGTCATTTCCTTTCAAATCAGCGTAGGGAAGTGAACAACTGCACACTTTGAGAAGAACGAGAGATAATTGGGATGTAGTCTCGTGACATTTCCATCTAAAAGGACCCATGAGCACCAAAATGTGAAGTTCATAGGAGCATGTCAAGTTGGGTGTCAAATGAAAGCAAAGACTCTATATTTATGAGAAATTAAGGCATATATACATTTTTCAACCATTTTCCATCCTAAACATTTTGAATAAATAAAAGGCTTTGATTTCTGACAAAACAGATGGAAAAGGGGTCTTAGAACAACATCTTCCAGAAAAAGGCTTTCTGTATTAGAAATACATCAAAAGACAATAATGTTGATGTAAAGACCCCTTGCCTTCTGTAAATGTCAGAAACATTGCCTCGTAATTCCATTACCAAAAACCTACATGTGGTATCTTTAAGATATTTCCTCATTTCTCTCCCTCATGAGGAGGGAGGGTAATGAAAGATCACAGAAGTACCAAGTAAAGGCAGACCTACCAATTAGTTAGTGTTTTAACTGATATCAAGTTTGTTGAGGAATTTTTGAAACTCTTAATTCTGTCAGGAACGGAAATACTGTAATTGAATTGGCTACAATGTGAACTTATAATAGCCACAAACCACAGTTGGGTCTCCTGCTACTGTCCTCCCTTCTACTGACATACTGTTATGCTCAGCTCATAGTGTCTCCTTCCTAATACTGTCCTCCCTTCTACTGACATACTGTTATGTTCAGCTCATAGTGTCTCCTTCCTGCTACTGTCCTCCCTTCTACTGACATACTGTTATGTTCAGCTCATAGTGTCTCCTTCCTGCTACTGTCCTCCCTTCTACTGACATACTGTTATGTTCAGCTCATAGTGTCTCCTTCCTGCTACTGTCCTCCCTTCTACTGACATACTGTTATGTTCAGCTCATAGTGTCTCCTGCTACTGTCCTCCCTTCTACTGACGTACTGTTATGTTCAGCTCATAGTATCTGATGCTACTGTCCTCCCTTCTACTGACATACTGTTATGTTCAGCTCATAGTGTCTCCTGTTACTGTCCTCCCTTCTACTGACATACTGTTATGTTCAGCTCATAGTGTCTCCTGTTACTGTCCTCCCTTCTACTGACTGTTATGTTCAGCTCATAGTGTCTCCTGCTACTGTCCTCCCTTCCACTGACTGTTATGTTCAGCTCATAGTGTCTCCTGTTACTGTCCTCCCTTCTACTGACATACTGTTATGTTCAGCTCATAGTGTCTCCTTCCTGCTACTGTCCTCCCTTCTACTGACATACTGTTATGTTCAGCTCATAGTGTCTCGTTCCTGTTACTGTCCTCCCTTCCACTGACTGTTATGTTCAGCTCATAGTGTCTCCTGTTACTGTCCTCTCTTCCACTGACATACTGTTATGTTCAGCTCATAGTGTCTCCTTCCTGACATACTGTTATGTTCAGCTATAGTGTCTCCTGTTACTGTCCTCCCTTCCACTGACATACTGTTATGTTCAGCTCATAGTGTCTCCTGTTACTGTCCTCCCTTCCACTGACTGTTATGTTCAGCTCATAGTGTCTCCTGTTACTGTCCTCCCTTCCACTGACATACTGTTATGTTCAGCTCATAGTGTCTCCTGTTACTGTCCTCCTTCCACTGACATACTGTTATGTTCAGCTCATAGTGTCTCTTCCTGTTACTGTCCTCCCTTCCACTGACATACTGTTATGTTCAGCTCATAGTGTCTCCTGTTACTGTCCTCCCTTCCACTGACATACTGTTATGTTCAGCTCATAGTGTCTCCTGTTACTGTCCTCCCTTCCACTGACATACTGTTATGTTCAGCTCATAGTGTCTCCTGTTACTGTCCTCCCTTCCACTGACATACTGTTATGTTCAGCTCATAGTGTCTCCTGTTACTGTCCTCCCTTCCACTGACATACTGTTATGTTCAGCTCATAGTGTCTCCTGCTACTGTCCTCCCTTCCAAACTGTTATGTTCTCTCATAGTGTCTCCTGTTACTGTCCTCCCTTCCACTGACATACTGTTATGTTCAGCTCATAGTGTCTCCTGTTACTGTCCTCCCTTCCACTGACTGTTATGTTCAGCTCATAGTGTCTCCTGCTACTGTCCTCCCTTCCACTGACATACTGTTATGTTCAGCTCATAGTGTCTCCTGCTACTGTCCTCCCTTCCACTGACTGTTATGTTCAGCTCATAGTGTCTCCTGTTACTGTCCTCCCTTCCACTGACATACTGTTATGTTCAGCTCATAGTGTCTCCTGCTACTGTCCTCCCTTCCACTGACATACTGTTATGTTCAGCTCATAGTGTCTCCTGTTACTGTCCTCCCTTCCACTGACATACTGTTATGTTCAGCTCATAGTGTCTCCTGTTACTGTCCTCCCTTCCACTGACATACTGTTATGTTCAGCTCATAGTGTCTCCTGCTACTGTCCTCCCTTCTACTGACACTGTTATGTTCAGCTCATAGTGTCTCCTTCCTGTTACTGTCCTCCCTTCCACTGACTGTTATGTTCAGCTCATAGTGTCTCCTGTTACTGTCCTCCCTTCCACTGACATACTGTTATGTTCAGCTCATAGTGTCTCCTGCTACTGTCCTCCCTTCCACTGACATACTGTTATGTTCAGCTCATAGTGTCTCCTGCTACTGTCCTCCCTTCCACTGACATACTGTTATGTTCAGCTCATAGTGTCTCCTGCTACTGTCCTCCCTTCCACTGACATACTGTTATGTTCAGCTCATAGTGTCTCCTGTTACTGTCCTCTCTTCCACTGACATACTGTTATGTTCAGCTCATAGTGTCTCCTGCTACTGTCCTCCCTTCTACTAACTGTTATGTTCAGCTCATAGTGTCTCCTGCTACTGTCCTCCTTCCACTGACATACTGTTATGTTCAGCTCATAGTGTCTCCTGCTACTGTCCTCCCTTCTACTGACAACTGTTATGTTCAGCTCATAGTGTCTCCTGCTACTGTCCTCCCTTCCACTGACATACTGTTATGTTCAGCTCATAGTGTCTCCTGCTACTGTCCTCCCTTCACTGACAACTGTTATGTTCAGCTCATAGTGTCTCCTGTTACTGTCCTCCTTCCACTGACATACTGTTATGTTCAGCTCATAGTGTCTCCTGCTACTGTCCTCCCTTCCACTGACATACTGTTATGTTCAGCTCATAGTGTCTCCTGCTACTGTCCTCCCTTCCACTGACATACTGTTATGTTCAGCTCATAGTGTCTCCTGCTACTGTCCTCCCTTCCACTGACATACTGTTATGTTCAGCTCATAGTGTCTCCTGTTACTGTCCTCCTTCTACTGACACTGTTATGTTCAGCTCATAGTGTCTCCTGTTACTGTCCTCCTTCCACTGACATACTGTTATGTTCAGCTCATAGTGTCTCCTGTTACTGTCCTCCCTTCCACTGACATACTGTTATGTTCAGCTCATAGTGTCTCCTGCTACTGTCCTCTCTTCCACTGACATACTGTTATGTTCAGCTCATAATGTCTCCTGTTACTGTCCTCTCTTCCACTGACATACTGTTATGTCCAACTCATAGTGTCTCCTGCTACTGTCCTCTCTTCCACTGACATACTGTTATGTCCAGCTCATAGTGTCTCCTGTTACTGTCCTCTCTTCCACTGACATACTGTTATGTTCAGCTCATAGTGTCTCCTGTTTCTGTCCTCTCGTCCACTGACATACTGTTATGTCCAGCTCATAGTGTCTCCTGTTACTGTCCTCCCTTCCACTGACATACTGTTATGTTCAGCTCATAGTGTCTCCTGCTACTGTCCTCCCTTTACTGACATACTGTTATGTTCAGCTCATAGTGTCTCCTAGTGTCTCCTGTTACTGTCCCCTTCCACTGACATACTGTTATGTTCAGCTCATAGTGTCTCCTGTTACTGTCCTCCCTTCCACTGACATACTGTTATGTTCAGCTCATAGTGTCTCCTGTTACTGTCCTCCCTTCTACTAACTGTTATGTTCAGCTCATAGTGTCTCCTGTTACTGTCCTCCCTTCTACTAACTGTTATGTTCAGCTCATAGTGTCTCCTGCTACTGTCCTCCTTCCACTAACTGTTATGTTCAGCTCATAGTGTCTCCTGCTACTGTCCTCCCTTCTTCACTAACTGTTATGTTCAGCTCATAGTGTCTCCTGCTACTGTCCTCCCTTCTACTAACTGTTATGTTCAGCTCATAGTGTCTCCTGCTACTGTCCTCCCTTCTACTAACTGTTATGTTCAGCTCATAGTGTCTCCTGCTACTGTCCTCCCTTCTACTAACTGTTATGTTCAGCTCATAGTGTCTCCTGCTACTGTCCTCCCTTCTACTGACATACTGTTATGTTCAGCTCATAGTGTCTCCTGTTACTGTCCTCCCTTCCACTGACATACTGTTATGTTCAGCTCATAGTGTCTCCTGTTACTGTCCTCCCCCTTCCACTGACTGACATACTGTTATGTTCAGCTCATAGTGTCTCCTGCTACTGTCCTCCCTTCCACTGACATACTGTTATGTTCAGCTCATAGTGTCTCCTGCTACTGTCCTCCCTTCCACTGACATACTGTTATGTTCAGCTCATAGTGTCTCCTGTTACTGTCCTCCCTTCTACTAACTGTTATGTTCAGCTCATAACTACTGTCCTCCCTTCTACTAACTGTTATGTTCAGCTCATAGTGTCTCCTGCTACTGTCCTCCCTTCTACTAACTGTTATGTTCAGCTCATAGTGTCTCCTGCTACTGTCCTCCCTTCTACTAACTGTTATGTTCAGCTCATAGTGTCTCCTGCTACTGTCCTCCCTTCCACTGACATACTGTTATGTTCAGCTCATAGTGTCTCCTGCTACTGTCCTCCCTTCTACTAACTGTTATGTTCAGCTCATAGTGTCTCCTGCTACTGTCCTCCCTTCCACTGACATACTGTTATGTTCAGCTCATAGTGTCTCCTGCTACTGTCCTCCCTTCTACTAACTGTTATGTTCAGCTCATAGTGTCTCCTGCTACTGTCCTCCCTTCCACTGACTGTTATGTTCAGCTCATAGTGTCTCCTGCTACTGTCCTCCCTTCCACTGACATACTGTTATGTTCAGCTCATAGTGTCTCCTGTTACTGTCCTCCCTTCTACTAACTGTTACTGTTCAGCTCATAGTGTCTCCTGTTACTGTCCTCCCTTCTACTGAACTGTTATGTTCAGCTCATAGTGTCTCCTGCTACTGTCCTCCTTCCACTGACATACTGTTATGTTCAGCTCATAGTGTCTCCTGTTACTGTCCTCCCTTCCACTGACATACTGTTATGTTCAGCTCATAGTGTCTCCTGTTACTGTCCTCCCTTCCACTGACATACTGTTATGTTCAGCTCATAGTGTCTCCTGTTACTCCTCCCTTCCACTAACTGTTATGTTCAGCTCATAGTGTCTCCTGTTACTGTCCTCCCTTCCACTGACTAACTGTTATGTTCAGCTCATAGTGTCTCCTGTTACTGTCCTCCCTTCTACTAACTGTTATGTTCAGCTCATAGTGTCTCCTGCTACTGTCCTCCCTTCTACTAACTGTTATGTTCAGCTCATAGTGTCTCCTGCTACTGTCCTCCCTTCTACTGACAACTGTTATGTTCAGCTCATAGTGTCTCCTGCTACTGTCCTCTCTTCCACTGACATACTGTTATGTTCAGCTCATAGTGTCTCCTGTTTCTGTCCTCTCGTCCACTGACATACTGTTATGTCCAACTCATAGTGTCTCCTGTTACTGTCCTCTCTTCCACTGACATACTGTTATGTCCAGCTCATAGTGTCTCCTGTTTCTGTCCTCTCTTCCACTGACATACTGTTATGTTCAGCTCATAGTGTCTCCTGCTACTGTCCTCTCTTCCACTGACATACTGTTATGTTCAGCTCATAGTGTCTCCTGCTACTGTCCTCCCTTCCACTGACATACTGTTATGTTCAGCTCATAGTGTCTCCTGTTACTGTCCTCCCTTCTACTAACTGTTATGTTCAGCTCATAGTGTCTCCTGCTACTGTCCTCCCTTCTACTGACTGTTATGTTCAGCTCATAGTGTCTCCTGTTACTGTCCTCCCTTCCACTGACATACTGTTATGTTCAGCTCATAGTGTCTCCTGCTACTGTCCTCCCTTCCACTGACACTGTTATGTTCAGCTCATAGTGTCTCCTGTTACTGTCCTCCCTTCTACTGACATACTGTTATGTTCAGCTCATAGTGTCTCCTGTTACTGTCCTCCTTCTACTGACTGTTATGTTCAGCTCATAGTGTCTCCTGTTACTGTCCTCCCTTCTACTGACTGTTATGTTCAGCTCATAGTGCCTCCTGTTACTGTCCTCCCTTCTACTGACATACTGTTATGTTCAGCTCATAGTGTCTCCTGTTACTGTCCTCTCTTCCACTGACATACTGTTATGTTCAGCTCATAGTGTCTCCTGTTACTGTCCTCCCTTCCACTTCCACTGACACTGTTATGTTCAGCTCATAGTGTCTCCTGTTACTGTCCTCTCTTCCACTGACATACTGTTATGTTCAGCTCATAGTGTCTCCTGTTACTGTCCTCTCTTCCACTGACATACTGTTATGTTCAGCTCATAGTGTCTCCTGTTACTGTCCTCCCTTCCACTGACATACTGTTATGTTCAGCTCATAGTGTCTCCTGTTACTGTCCTCTATTCCACTGACATACTGTTATGTTCAGCTCATAGTGTCTCCTGTTACTGTCCTCCCTTCCACTGACATACTGTTATGTTCAGCTCATAGTGTCTCCTGTTACTGTCCTCTCTTCCACTGACATACTGTTATGTTCAGCTCATAGTGTCTCCTGTTACTGTCCTCCTTCTACTGACAACTGTTATGTTCAGCTCATAGTGTCTCCTGTTACTCCTCTTCCACTACTAACTGTTATGTTCAGCTCATAGTGTCTCCTGCTACTGTCCTCCCTTCCACTGACAACTGTTATGTTCAGCTCATAGTGTCTCCTGCTACTGTCCTCCTTCCACTGACATACTGTTATGTTCAGCTCATAGTGTCTCCTGTTACTGTCCTCCCTTCCACTGACATACTGTTATGTTCAGCTCATAGTGTCTCCTGCTACTGTCCTCCCTTCCACTGACATACTGTTATGTTCAGCTCATAGTGTCTCCTGTTACTGTCCTCCCTTCCACTGACATACTGTTATGTTCAGCTCATAGTGTCTCCTGTTACTGTCCTCCTTCCACTGACATACTGTTATGTTCAGCTCATAGTGTCTCCTGCTACTGTCCTCCTTCCACTGACATACTGTTATGTTCAGCTCATAGTGTCTCCTGTTACTGTCCTCCCTTCCACTGACATACTGTTATGTTCAGCTCATAGTGTCTCCTGTTACTGTCCTCCCTTCCACTGACTACTGTTATGTTCAGCTCATAGTGTCTCCTGTTACTGTCCTCCCTTCCACTGACATACTGTTATGTTCAGCTCATAGTGTCTCCTGTTACTGTCCTCCCTTCCACTGACATACTGTTATGTTCAGCTCATAGTGTCTCCTGTTACTGTCCTCCCTTCCACTGACATACTGTTATGTTCAGCTCATAGTGTCTCCTGTTACTGTCCTCCCTTCTTCCACTGACATACTGTTATGTTCAGCTCATAGTGTCTCCTGTTACTGTCCTCCCTTCCACTGACATACTGTTATGTTCAGCTCATAGTGTCTCCTGCTACTGTCCTCCCTTCCACTGACATACTGTTATGTTCAGCTCATAGTGTCTCCTGTTACTGTCCTCCTTCCACTGACAACTGTTATGTTCAGCTCATAGTGTCTCCTGTTACTGTCCTCCCTTCTACTAACTGTTATGTTCAGCTCATAGTGTCTCCTGCTACTGTCCTCCCTTCTACTAACTGTTATGTTCAGCTCATAGTGTCTCCTGCTACTGTCCTCCCTTCCACTAACTGTTATGTTCAGCTCATAGTGTCTCCTGCTACTGTCCTCCTTCCACTGACATACTGTTATGTTCAGCTCATAGTGTCTCCTGCTACTGTCCTCCCTTCCACTGACTGTTATGTTCAGCTCATAGTGTCTCCTGTTACTGTCCTCCCTTCCACTGACATACTGTTATGTTCAGCTCATAGTGTCTCCTGTTACTGTCCTCCTTCCACTGACATACTGTTATGTTCAGCTCATAGTGTCTCCTGTTACTGTCCTCCCTTCCACTGACATACTGTTATGTTCAGCTCATAGTGTCTCCTGTTACTGTCCTCCCTTCCTGACAAACTGTTATGTTCATCTCATAGTGTCTCTTGCTACTGTCCTCCCTTCTACTAACTGTTATGTTCAGCTCATAGTGTCTCCTGTTACTGTCCTCCCCTCCACTGACATACTGTTATGTTCAGCTCATACTGTCTCCTGCTACTATCCTCCCTTCCACTGACATACTGTTATGTTCAGCTCATAGTGTCTCCTGCTACTGTCCTCCCTTCCACTGACATACTGTTATGTTCAGCTCATAGTGTCTCCTGCTACTGTCCTCCTTCTACTAACTGTTATGTTCAGCTCTGTTATAGTGTCTCCTGCTACTGTCCTCCCTTCCACTAACTGTTATGTTCAGCTCATAGTGTCTCCTGTTACTGTCCTCCCTTCCACTGACATACTGTTATGTTCAGCTCATAGTGTCTCCTGCTACTGTCCTCCCTTCCACTGACACTGTTATGTTCAGCTCATAGTGTCTCCTGTTACTGTCCTCCCTTCCACTGACACTGTTATGTTCAGCTCATAGTGTCTCCTGCTACTGTCCTCCCTTCCACTGACATACTGTTATGTTCAGCTCATAGTGTCTCCTGCTACTGTCCTCCCTTCCACTGACATACTGTTATGTTCAGCTCATAGTGTCTCCTGCTACTGTCCTCCCTTCCACTGACATACTGTTATGTTCAGCTCATAGTGTCTCCTGCTACTGTCCTCCCTTCCACTGACATACTGTTATGTTCAGCTCATAGTGTCTCCTGCTACTGTCCTCCCTTCTACTAACTGTTATGTTCAGCTCATAGTGTCTCCTGCTACTGTCCTCCTTCTAAACTGTTATGTTCAGCTCATAGTGTCTCCTGCTACTGTCCTCCCTTCCACTAACTGTTATGTTCAGCTCATAGTGTCTCCTGTTACTGTCCTCCCTTCACTAACTGTTACTGTTATGTTCAGCTCATAGTGTCTCCTGCTACTGTCCTCCTTCCACTGACATACTGTTATGTTCAGCTCATAGTGTCTCCTGCTACTGTCCTCCCTTCCACTGACTAACTGTTATGTTCAGCTCATAGTGTCTCCTGTTACTGTCCTCCCTTCCACTGACATACTGTTATGTTCAGCTCATAGTGTCTCCTGTTACTGTCCTCCCTTCCACTGACATACTGTTATGTTCAGCTCATAGTGTCTCCTGTTACTGTCCTCCCTTCCACTGACATACTGTTATGTTCAGCTCATAGTGTCTCCTGTTACTGTCCTCCCTTCCACTGACATACTGTTATGTTCAGCTCATAGTGTCTCCTGTTACTGTCCTCCCTTCCACTGACATACTGTTATGTTCAGCTCATAGTGTCTCCTGTTACTGTCCTCCCTTCACTGACTGTTATGTTCAGCTCATAGTGTCTCCTGCTACTGTCCTCCCTTCTACTAACTGTTATGTTCAGCTCATAGTGTCTCCTGCTACTGTCCTCCCTTCTACTAACTGTTATGTTCAGCTCATAGTGTCTCCTGCTACTGTCCTCCCTTCTACTAACTGTTATGTTCAGCTCATAGTGTCTCCTGTTACTGTCCTCCCTTCCACTGACAACTGTTATGTTCAGCTCATAGTGTCTCCTGCTACTGTCCTCCCTTCCTACTAACTGTTATGTTCAGCTCATAGTGTCTCCTGCTACTGTCCTCCCTTCTACTAACTGTTATGTTCAGCTCATAGTGTCTCCTGCTACTGTCCTCCCTTCCACTGACATACTGTTATGTTCAGCTCATAGTGTCTCCTGTTACTGTCCTCCCTTCCACTGACATACTGTTATGTTCAGCTCATAGTGTCTCCTGCTACTGTCCTCCTTCCACTGACATACTGTTATGTTCAGCTCATAGTGTCTCCTGCTACTGTCCT